>NW_013952404.1:786231-788179 GCF_001266775.1 Austrofundulus limnaeus | reverse complement strand
TCTCTCTCTCTCTCTCTCTCTCTCTCTCTCTCTCTCTCTCTCTCTCTCATATATACCGTTTGTCAGCACGCATTTGATTTAAATTCAGTGTTTCCAGCTCCACTCGATGCTCAGAGACAAATCAACTGAGCAAAAACGATTCTGTTTGTCATGACCTGCTCCCTAACAGTAGGAAATTGAAAATACTTTCTTTGGCAAACGCTGTCAAAGAAAGAAGGGTTTGGAAAATATTTTTTATGACAGCCATCCTTTCTTTGAAAAAAAAAATCATTTTAGTGATTAACAAAATGTTAACAGAAGCATGCCACAGCAAAAGTTTTAAAAAAATGAGACGATTGTAGAAAATTGAATTTTCTGTTAAAGAAGCTACAAATGTCACTTTGAATGAAAAAAAAAAAAACCTTTAAAATGCGTAGCTGGTTGTTTGGCGATTCATCAGTTTTTAGTAATTTTCCACGAGCAGAAGGTGGGAGAAACTGGATGACAGTTTTGGATCTTTCTCCCAGCAGTTGAATCATATCTCTCATCCCCATTTGGCAGTTTACAGAGGAGCCCGGCCTGTCAGCCTGCCAACTGCGTTCCTGCATACATGAATAGTGTTGTGATATCCACTGGTAAACATGAGGAGACAGCTGAAGAAAACTTATGTCCGTGTTMGTTCCATGGAATGCCTAAACTATGAAGATTTATTTATGTAATCAGTTTCTGAAAATGGATTTAAAGCAACCATTTTTTTGTAAACATGCACGGTTGTTTTTGACTCATGTAAACGTTGAGGAAAAAAATGTTTCAAAGCTACCAACAAAGAACACGTATATCCTGATTTGTGACACGTGTGTCAGCTTATACATGACAGTTTATGAAAGCTGTATGAATTGCGTTAAGGAGTTGAATAAAAATTCTTCTGGATGTGTTTATAGTGTGGCTTTATTTAGAAGGGTTTGTGTGTTGGTTGCTTTAAAATAAAGTTTGGAAAGAAATGTAGAAAATGTAAAAAGGCCAATTTATTGATTAGTGCTTTTGAACCACACAGTTAAACTGACTAAGATTTTTTAATGTAACATCCTGAAATCTTTCTAAATGACTTTAGTTTTTAATTCTCTGACGTTTGCTGAGGTCAATTTGGTTTTCTGCTTATGTTTCATTTCTCTGGTTGTGTAGTTTCCTGCTCTCCAGCGCAGCTGTTCTGAGTTACTCGTTAGCACACCTGCTCTTTTTCTGGTCGCTACCTCAGTTGTTACACTTCCAGGATGTTTAAAGTGAAACTTTTCTTTTGCCTTTTGTTGCTGCTTTTACTTATGGTTATATATTTTTTATGATTTACTGTAATTTATACTCTTTAGATATTTTATTTTTATTTATTCATTTTTTTATTACGCCTCATTTGCTGCCCTGTTTGACAGTCTCCTGCAATTCTGACCTCCTCCACCCTTGTGGATGACAGACTACATGATGCAAACACTGGCAAGTTCTGTTTTTCTCTTTTTTTCATTGCATTTATTTATATTCTAAAAAATTTATATATTTGGGACTAAAAAAGCTGTTTTCAGTTCATGTCGCGTTGATTTTCTATACGTCTCATGTCAGTGAATACTTTTCTTTTTTCACTTTAACTTGTGTATTTTTATATATATTGTTTGTTTCTAGAGATGAATTAGAATAACTTGTTGCTTGTGCCTCTAAACCTGCTAAAGTCATTGGGCCTCATGCAAGAACATGTTCGTATTCTTATCCTAAATTTCTCTTACTTTTGTTCGTACGAAGGGTTCGTACGAACATGTCACATCAGATTCAACAAACTCTTCTATCTTCAGGAAAAGTGTGTAAATGAGCTGCGTAAATTACACCTGTTCTATCCAGCTGCACGCGCACGCGAGAGATTAGCATAATTACCACTATAAAAACACCATATAAGGCTATGTTTCCTGCCTCAGATATCAGGAAGTGT
>NW_013952404.1:771408-786076 GCF_001266775.1 Austrofundulus limnaeus | reverse complement strand
CTCCTAAATCACTCGTACGCACAACTTAAGAACAAATCTGTGCGTACGAACGGTTCTTGCATGTGGCCCAATGATACCACTTCAGTTTTTCTTTCTTGCTTCTTTTTTTTTTAAGAAGCAGCAATCACATGATAGAAGAACATTTCCTAAAGTCAAGTTGAGTTGTATTGTGGAAGCCGTCGCACTCTGCAGCACTATGCAGGCCTGTGATTACTGCAGCTGGTCAGACTCTGGTGGGTGTTTCAATCAGTGTAAACTGAAATTGAATGTGCTTGTCTTTATCTACTTGAGGCAGAACAACCGCTTCACTCTGCTCGGTACAAGAATAAAGCCTTCTACAACTGGACACTCTCATTCTACGACACGGACATTTACTAAAGAAAAGAAAGAAAGAGGAGGGGGAGAAAGCCTTTACTGCAACTGTGAACTTTTCTTTTTCTCCATACCTCATCAACTCTTAAGGTCACTGGCTTTGATGAGCTGGAGCAATCAGTGTGTTTTTTTGCCAAATGACAAGCTTTAAGTATAAAAAGATTTACGGTTCATGGCACTAAGTGCTTTGGAAGGTCTCCTGTTGTGTTTTTTTTTTTAATTTTTTGTAAAGACTCAGGTGGGTTGTGCTGTGATTTAAGGGCACGCCCATAAAGCCTCGGTGCAACCTCATTAATTAAAGCCGCTTTTAAAACTTTTAGATCATCATCTCAGCTCACAGACTCCTTTCTCCAAAAATCTTTTTTGGCATTAATATGAGTTAGGGATTCTGAACTTTTTCACAACCAAAGATAGCTGAATCGGACGTTTTAAACTAAAATATTTTTGCCAAAGTCAGCTTTTAACTAACGAGTGAACTTACACACTTAAATGTATGCAGTGTTTTCACATACAGCTCCTGCTGAACCTGACCTCAGATCCAAACTGTGGATGGCGCGACCCATTAAACTGTTTTCATTTTGTAGGCGATGCAGAGCTAAAACATACATCCTGAATCAGCCACTCTGTTGAAAAATACTCATTTGGTCAAACTAAAGTCGTCTGAGTGCATTTTGAATTAGCAAAATGCTAAGTAAATAAATGTTGTTTTTGACAGTGTGATTTCATGCCGCATTACATCATCATTCAACTTTAAATAGAAGATAATTACAGAAGAGCTTTACATGACAAGTGTTCGTGACAAATAACCATCAGTCATAAATTGAGTACATTTGAGTCTCATAAAAATAAATTTAAATAAAAAACAAGGATTATGATCTTGTTTTTGCAATGCAAGCTGCGTAAAAAGTTAATTATGTTTAGCGYTTTACTGTCAGCATCAGGGAGTTCTCATTATTCAACTTTTTCCTGCTGGTGGTCAAAGTCTAACGATGCCTGTGACCTTACTGCACAACACTTGAGTTCGTCCCCTGCAGTGTCTTAGTGTGAGAAGTCGTTTAAATGTGACCACGATGTCTCTGAAGTGATTTAGCAAACCACAGGGATGAGCTCTGCAAACAGGGAATCAAAGACACTTAATTTTTGTTTTTAAGCAATAATTTATTCTATTACTGCCACAAGAAAATGTGYTTTAAAGTGTCTGTGACATCAAATTTTTGTGATAAATGTGATAGCACTTTTGGACAGAAAACATGGATAACATATTGCAAAAGCAATTTCACACCACTGAGCTGAACAGTTGTTGAGATATTTGCATGTGAAGTAACAGGAAGTGATGTCAAAGGGGAATGTCTGCATGTAAACAAAACTTTGCYACAACAGCTACAACACAGACAGCTGGGAATTTTTTGATTTTTTTAGGTAATTTTAGTCCCTATAAAAGAGAGATGAAGACAAGTCAGAGATAAAAAAAATATTTCAATAAACAAAAAATGGAGTTTTATTTCTTAAAGAGTTCTCCTTTGATGTCACTTCCTGTTTCACTTTAGACAAGCCATATTCTAAGGAAAATATGCCAGTTATGTGACAAAATGGTTAAATCATGTTTTATGCCAATTTTCTTAAAAATGAAGGTATTTTTCTTTGACGTTTTGTATTTAAAGGATAGGCATGTCATAAGCACTTTAAGTCCATGTTTCTGAAAGTGATATGGCAAAGAAAAACATTTTTAATAAAAAAAATAAATCTAAATATTTAATAAATCTCAAGATGTGAAGGCTTTCAGTTGAGTTTTTTTTTTTTGTTTCATTCCCTCAGTGCTTTCTAAATTTAGATAAATGGAACTTCAAATGAGCAAAATAAGTAATTTTGAAACGACAATTCATAAATGCTGAATATGAAATGATACATTTTCTCTGCTTCTGTGGGACTTTAAAGCTGTATTAAAATTAAACGTATCAGCAATAATCTTGGAGAAGTAACAGCTGCTGCTCATCATTATGAAAAGTCTTAAAGGTCATATCTAAATGATGTGAAGTCCATCATTCTACAGATAAAGATTATTCACATGGAAAACATTCAGGCCAGCTGCCAATCTTGTTCCAGTAAGTTCACATTGAGTTCAGCCTGTGCAAAGCTCAGAAATTATCAAAAACAACACAAGAACCACAGCTCAGACTCTGCAAACCCCAGTTGGTACAATAAAAATTCACACTTTAGACAGTAAACAACTGAATAAGTAAAACTCGTTGGGGATGGATTCCAGGAAAAAGCCTTTAAGAAACATTTTGACAGAGAGGAAGCTGATTTGAGGGGGGGTCTGAGCTGAATTTAAAACAATTAAAATGCATGAACAAGCTTCAGTTTTCTTGGTTTTCAAATTTAATTTGTTATATTCTTACATGCCTGAGTTCAAGTTTAATTTACACGACTTTGTTTCGCCTGTAAAAATTGTTACAGATTTTCACTTTTCTGTTTACAAGCAGTGTTTTTTTATTTTTTATTTTATTTTTTTATTTTAATGGCATTGTGACCAAACCCTGCTTCCTTCAGGGAYTAAATGGTCCTGTTCAGGTGTTCACAAAAGGAGAAATTCTAACTGTTGTMTGTCGTGATAGTTTGCAGCCTTGAGAGCAACTGAATCTGTTTTTATGTTTTTTTTATGTAAACCAGCTTTAAAATACTTTAGCTTTGGATTTTCAGTCAAAAAGATTAAACGTACATAGTTCAGTAGTTATTCATTTTTCTAATTTAAATCCACTTTGTTTCCTCTCTGTTTGTAAATGCAATTAAATTGTGTTTAACAGGGGAACTTTAATTTACAGTATTTTTACTGGTTTTCAGACCAATCGTTCCTGACATCACTTCTATGTCCCAGTCGACTCTATAYTAAGATTAAATGTTTAATAATAATTCTACCAAGGAAGTATTAATTTGTATTTCATCTAAAWATGAATGTGTTTTATTCCAATAGATCACCAATGCCCTGGAAACAGAAGGACATGTGACCAGCAGTCTGAGGATGTCCCAGAGTTTACCTGGAGAATAGTGGCAGCCGGTGACCTGCAGGATGAAGGGAAAATTGAGAAGAMCGCAGGAAGTCCACAGGGTTGGGAGGAAGGTAAGAATGAAGGTATCACATTCCCCCGTTGGAAGGGAATTTCATATTTTAGTGAACGTTCTCAGTCTGTGGCATGTCATTAGTCTAAATGTTCTAATCATGGCATCCATCAGAGTTTAGTGGTTTTACTGGTGTCTTTGAAAGCTTGTGGTGTGTTTTGTTTTGAAACATTATGACACATATTTGATCAAAGCACCTCAGAAAACACAAAAATACAGGAATTTGTAAGAAAACTGTCAATAACAGGAAGTTCAGCCACAACGCAATAAAGCAGCTCTGTTCAGATTTGATTTTTCTTCAGTTCTTCTATGATTTGGGCTCCTGCCTTCACTCCTCTCCATCCTTCAGCATCATTTATTTTCATGCTGTATTAACTCATCTCCTCAGGTGATGGTGAAATGGAAGGGGCTATATATTTTCATAGATGTTTTTCTMTGTGATGAGCTGCACATTCTGAGACCAGACGGTTGGAATGTTGGGTGAAATGGAAAAAATAACAATGACAGGAAGATATTGGACTTGATATGACTAATGCTCGTCCTGTGTGTCTAGTTGTACGTTAGGTTTTGGCTCAGAATTGATGCTTTAGGTTTTAACGGTGGAACTAAATTGAGATATAGCAACAGTATAATTTCCATTAATTCTAATTATTATTTAAAATGATATACCCCCTTCCTCCCGAAGAAGTTCACTTTCATGAAGCTCAATAAATACTGTATGATTCTTCTTGTGTGAGCATGTTTGTACCAACTAATGACAGGAACTAGATTATGGCATTTATACTCAGTATAAATGAAATAAAATGATTTTTTTTCCCTTTTTATTTTGGAATGTCTAGCCCTCCAAAAATTTCCAGTCATTTATCCTTATATGCTGGCAAGGGAAAATTTCTTCTGCACTTATTAAAATTTATATAATTAACAAAATAGGCTTAACTGCCTATAATTATTTTTTAGACCAGTTAATCCAACTTACATGTGTGCCTGGATCCTASAACGTTCTTTCTATCATTTAGTAACTTCTAAGAAAAACAAAGGTGCAATAAAATTGTACATTGTTCAAAATCTTGAAGAAAAATGAGAAAAGAAAACAATACGGATCAGAATTTTAAAATGTGGGCAATCTGGGGAACAAAGAAATTGTTGTGTGCATAATTGTGCCCAAGTCTTTATGTGTGTCGTTTGGTCTGTTTTGAATAATTGAGATGGGAGAGCTGCTGTCGCCACACATTTCACTGGCATTTTTCAGAAGGGATAAAAAAAAGAAATGAATACTTAATGGCTGTGATCTGTAGGAACTGCTGGAGCTGTTTTTTTYCCCACATCACCCAATTCAGATGCTACAAGATGTGCAACTTGAGAGCTTTTAGGCAGCTCTTAGTGCATTGTCCAAACATGCATGTTGCTTTCTTTAGGTTGTGCAGACGAAAGCAGTGAAATCATTAAGGTTACCTGGATCAAACACAAGAACAGCAACCATGAAAAGCTTGTATTTTCTGCTGATGTGGCTGTGCTGTGTACAAAGATGTCCTCAAATGAATAATTAATGCTGTTTACAATCTGAATATTAGAATATGACCTGCTGGAAGTAGCTGTTGTGCTGAAAAAAAGTTTTGCCTTCTGCACATTGTATGTTTATTTTCTGTCCATCACTAACTTGTAACTGCAGCACAGTGCGCTCTGTCCTRGCTGAAATAAAACCAGTACATCTCATTCTGAATGTCTAGATTATGACATCAATATGTAGCCRTAATTCTTTGGGAAATCCAATCAGCTTCAAATATTCAGTTGAACATGAAAGAAAATCTGTTCTGATCATGAATCTGTTTGATACTTTGGCTCAGAGGCATGCTGCAGCGACTGCAGAGGGGGATAAAGCTTCAGAAATTYGCTCTCTGTTTCAAACTATGAAGAGAGAAAAAAGAACACAACAAAATCTCTGCACTAGCTAAATCTCCTGTGCCGCTAATTGATTGAAAATGAGTCAGCTCTGATGAGCGCTACACAGATTATGAATCAGGCCTCTGTGGATTCAAAACAAAGAACCGAAATTATCAGAATGCATGCCCATGTGTGCCCCTAATGTCTGTAGCCAAAGACAGTGTGAATATGATTGCACATTGATTTCCAGCTCTCATACAGATAATAAAGACGCATGAGTTGGAGCTGAGTGGCAGGAGGAGATTTTAAGAAAGGTGCTGTTTGCCGGATCAGTTGATTTATTTGTGAGAGTGGCCCTGAGGTCGTCTGTCATCTGCCAACTCAAGGTGTCATCTGGATATCCTTAGCTGCAGTGAGGTTCATGGGATTCAGGACAAACGTAACTTTTAAGGAAGACTTKCTCTAGTTTACAGAGGTTAAATGTCTTATACGTTTTGGTTTACATGTTATGAATGTTCTTTTACTAAATCAAATTTTTAATGTTTAAAAACTATAGTTTAAGACACACAAAAGTCATTTCTAGAAACTTCCTGATGATGCATTTAAACGCTGCAGRATTTCTCAAACATGCATGAATGAGTCAAAGCAAGGCTTTGGGCATGTTTTTTTATTAGAGTGTAACATTATAACATGATATAAAATTCAAAATTGATTTTACATGATATTGCCCCTTTAAAAGTCCTATGGAGTTGTTTTTCCTCTGGTGAAAATAGTCCACAAACTATCAACATTGTTTCTTCCTCGTTGCAAATGTTTATTTACTCTGAACTCACGTCTCTCTGGAAGTCACGTGAGATTTTTCCTCAGACATATAAATTCTTGCACGATTTCAGGAAGTGTCGCAAGATTTAATATATCTGAATGTTCATGAATGAAATATCATTTTGTGTGTGGTGTGTTGTCTCTTTCCGTGTGACTGTACACCACACACAGTAGGACCAAAACTGGTAGATCCATGATTTTTTTATCCTCAGGTGTGGGCTCTCTCAKTCTTTGAAAATCGGCCGACTGTTTTAAAATCTCGTAGTGCGATGCAGCCTTAACCTGCGTATTTCCCACTGAGCTTTCTAAAACCTTTGAAAGGACAATAAGAGTTGTTGCACAGTCCTGCAGGGCAGAGCTGTAAAGTGCTGCAGCTCATTCTTACTCATTACAAACTTTATATGAAGTTTCTCAAAGTTTGACTCAAAATGAGCCAGAAGAAAACTTGTTATTGCATAGTTGTTTTCACCTCTGCCCAGTGAGATTGCATCCAGATAGATCAATGGACCGTTTGCCATGAAGACAGAAAAGCCTTCCAGCACCTTTTCGTGCACCCAGAACCACCTTTTATCCCAGCAAATAATTACAAACCATTATTTTGGATGAGAGGCAATTTGTTCTACTTATCTGTTTTGGAGCTAAAATATAATAACCCTGGCATTTGAAGCTAGACTGTACTTTAGGTTTGGTTTGTCCATCTGGAGCCCGACCTGTAAAGCATGGCAAAACAGGGGCATGGGAAAAAACTGGCTGCCTCCATGGCAACAAACTGTCTGTATGCAACTAAGAAAAAATCTGTTAGGCACAAATAAATTAACATACRTAGTTTTGTTTCGGGAACACTTTTCTCACAGACCAGTTGTTGCACACCTAAACTTTTACCTGGCCAGTCGTGCTTAAATATTATTGAACTCATGGGATAAATGCAAAATTTAAAGATCACACAAATGTGGACTGTAGATAAATGGAGRGGACATTTTTGATTTGCTGTTAATCTGTTGGTTTTTAAAATTATCCTTGCGTCTCACAACTATTTGTTGACCTTCCAGTCAAATCTTTTCGCAGAGAAATGTGTGTGAACTGTAGCCTATTATATATAGGCTACAGTTGAGCCTATATATCTACATATATATATNTATATATATAAAGGACTATGCAGAACACAAGTTTAGCTTTTTGCATGAAAAAGAAAAGTTATTTACAAGCTGATCATTATTTATTAAAATCTTATTTTATGTCAAAACACAACATCCCAATATCAACTCTCCTGTTCAGCTCACAGAGTGTCTTCATGCTTGCAAGAGATGACTCAGTTTCTATTTTTCACTGAGAGTAAATGCTAGTTTTCACAGCTTTTAACATCCCTAAATTATACCCAGTTGCTCTTTAAGCAAATAAAAAGAGAGTGCCAACAGTACACAAAAAAAGCACTCAGCAAACTAACATTTGTTTTATGTTTTTGCAAAAGCCTAACTAGGTATTTTAGTTTCACRTTGCTTTGTCTTGTTTTGGCTTTAGATGATTGTCAACCCCATAGGCTCAGTCTTGATCATGTATTTAACTGGTTTGGTTCTTGAAATGCTTCACCAATTGTAAAAACAAAACAAACAAAATAATATATATGTATTTATATTAATTCAGCTATACCTGAGAGACYATAAGTGTGGAAGTTAAATGTAGAACTGGGCCACCTGCTCAGTTCTAGGAGGATWACTAATGAAAAATAAAACCTGAAAACAGTTCTTCACCAGCTCACTCTATGGTAAAACAGATTAGTGAGAGGATAATGCATTTAAATTGCACAGTATTGCAGAGCAGCTTACTGTATGAAAAATAAAAGTGAAGTATTACTGGAAAGTATCATTTGAAGAAAGCTGGGTTTCCTTTTTGAAAAAAAAAAAACACTTCTAGGAGTTGATAAACCAGTGAATCCAGTGAGTGGGGAACTTTTGAGCATAAATGCATTATAATTTTCAGGGATGTGCTCTGGAATAAAATAACCACACTGCACTGAAAGAACTCGTGCAGAAGCAAATGTTAAAAGATAATAAACCTGCTTCTGAACTTTGCTGTGTTTAGAATTTTCACATTTCTACTTGAAGTAATTACAAATCAGGAGAGCCACCATTTGTTGTTTCAGTTCATGTGTTGTAGAGCAAGGCACAAAGAGACAACCTAAGTGTACCTTTCTCAGATGGAGCTATATTTAAGATGAACACCAAGACTCCATCAGCTCCTCTTTCTTTAATCCAGCATTTCTCAGAATTACCAGCCAACCTGATAAGAACTGTGCTAATGAGCTGCTAAAAATCTGTCACAGCCTTTTTATTTTACTTTTTTTTTTTTTTGCTTTTTCTTCTTCATCAGTTCGTAAACCTTGAGAGCTTTTACCGATTCTAGAAATTACCACATCATTAATGACCAAGAGGCGTTAAAAGACCACATTTTAACTAGACTTTTTAACCTTGAAGGTTTTGCTTTGACCATGTTTTTGTAGTTAGAAAGTTATCTGAAAACTAGAGGATTGGTTTGTGATCAATAGTTTAGTAARCAGCTCAACTTCGACCTTGCCACTTTGATTAGCTGCCCAGCTCCATTAAAAACAARTCAGCAGAGAACGTCGGCTGTAGAAAGACCTCATTTCCAAAGTTATGCTGTTCCATGAATATTCAGAACCCTGTTAAATCTGACAGCAAAACATTTGACTAAATTTATCATGGCTTTGATGTTTTGTTCTTAGTGAAGGAAACTTACATTTTTGGTGATGATTAACGAGATTAAAAAATTGATCTCTGGTCTTGTGTTGTGCTCCATCAACAAAAAAAGAATAGAATGCAAAAACAGCCTTTTTATCGATTTTTCTTTCTTTTTTGTGGATTTATCATAGCAGGAGACTAAAGTGCAGTTTTAAAGGTGACATGTACAAAATCTACTATTTTAGCCAATAAATGCATTTTGTTTTGTACTTGGAGTCAGTAGTGCAAAAAAGTTTAAATTAGTATTTCCCAGTGCTGCAAAGAATTCTTTCTAAACTTTTTGGGTCATTTTTTTCAACCCATTCAGTTTACTCTGTTTTTTCATGATGTTTTCTGAAACAGAACTTTTAAATAAGGTCTGAATTTACCAGCTAACAATTTGGTGGTCTTTATTCCCCTCTGGCTCTGGGTAAGACTCTTGCTCCAACATGTAAGACTGGACGGACAAGTCTTCCCTTGTTGACATCTTTTAATTCAATTGTAAATAAAATGTTTCTGCGCAAACCCCTCTATCATTTATTATTGAAGCTTGAGTTTGTTTGCTTAAGTTGTTTTATATTTAAAAATAAGGGTTAGATAAAAAAATTCTTTTTTTCTTCTCTGTGCAGCCTTTTCATTCATGGCGTGATTTGCTTTTTGTTTATTTTTGTATTTCAAAATAGAATGGACTGCTTTGGAAGCTGACGGGGCGGGGTGTAAAGCACATCATTTGTATTTAAAGACACAGCGTCAAAACGAGTTTATTTGAGACTCACCTCAGAAAAGCTGTGAAAGAAGGGCTTGTGGAGTTTTAAAAAAGAGGAAGTCAGACCCAGGCATTGCAGTTTGACTTTTTATAAACTGAATGATTTACATGGGGAAAAGGCWAATTTAAAAGCATCATGTCTCCTACCCAAGATCATCTTAAATTATTTTTTCAACCCAAACTTACTACTACTACCTGTGATAACCAGAGCAATTTGTAAATCATGAGTAACAAAGCAAAATAGTTGAAAACTAAACAAAAATCAGTCTGTAAGAACAGGTGATCAATGTCATTTACTGGTCCAATCAAATTCTCTCTTTTTCTGGTCTTGGTTGGATCTTAACTGATTGAATTGATTGAAGTTTTTTTTTTTGACAGTCATGAGAGGAGCATTCCCGCCCTGACTACCCACTTCAAAAAGACTAAAACAATTCAGTGCTTTCTTATATTTTTAGCATAAAAATAGGGGCAGGCAAAATGGCCTCAATATTCAGTTTTTATTCAGTGATGATACAACTGTTGAACTTGTGCAAAAACTAAAGACCCACAAATTTCCCTTTTGCTTTAAAGCATACTAATATTTTTACCAGACCTTCATGACATTCACTTAACTACTGTGGGCATGCATTGACTTTGTTTCTACAAATTGGCCACTGGTCTGCAGATAATTTAGTCAAGTTTGTGTAACTCTGTGGATGACTGCCACTCCGAGCCAGCTGCTTCCACATTACACACACAGATCCTCATTGCCCCCATGTTTAGGTCAGGATCAATAGCCTGATTGATTAAGGACAGATTTCTGGGTAGTTGGCAGGGTATGGCTGTGGGATTGAGAATAGAAGACTTTGGCCCTCCAGAAACCAATCGATCTGACCTTTTAAGAATCAATGATCCACTCAAGAGTAAGTGAGAAGCATCTGGCAGTTAAAATAGCTCCACTTAATATCAGAGAAGAAATCTACTTCTGTGGCCTTGTGGCAAGTGGATGCAGGGTTAATGGGCCCAGTAGAGTACTAGTGTTTACTTTTACTGTGGGGCACTTGTTACAAAAAGTTTTTAGTGCTCGCTTAATATGCAACCATAAGTCATTKTATTCTTTAATGTTTGGGAATCTTGACATTTGCTAGTAACTTCAGCTTTAAATTGGTCATGTTGCAAGAGGCAGTAAAGTGTTCTTGCTTACGAATTCTTGGCTTCTTATCCCTGAAGACATTTATGAGAATAGCAACTGCATGCTTAGTTACAAAGCAATACACCTATGAATACATACACAACACAGCAGATGTCAATATGTCAGCAGTGCAGCACAGGAACACTAATTGGATAGTCTGCAGACTGTATCCTAATTACATAAGAATGAACGTTAAGATAATGAGATTTCTTTGGTTGTTGTTACTGAAAGGTGTGTTGTACTTGTAATTGCTTCCCTCTGTTTTATTTGACTTTAACTATACTTCATTAAAGTGTGAGAAAATGAGAGGATAGACAATGACAGCCTCTCCAGAGCTTATGCTGGTAATTATTATCCAGGGAGATTGTTTGCCAGGAAAAGTGTCAGCTTGCAATGAAATAAAGGAATGAAGGTAAAACAGGAAATGATGAGCTTGGCAAAGGAGTAACATTTCTCACTGAGCTTATGTTTTAATATTTGCCTTGATTAACTTGCTGTAAAAACTGAAGGAGGAAGGGGGGTGTGGTRGGGTGGACTGCAAGGCTAGCTTGAAAATACACAAGTTTGTCTCAGGTAGGATGCTTCAAAGTCCACTGAAACTGTTGCAGCCTCATTATGGATAAACATTTAACCATCTTACATGTTTATGTTCTTGGAACATCTGTATTATAACACTCCCTGACATAAAAGTTAAGCCTCTAAAAAGGTTTGCATAAAACAAAAAGTGATCAAAATGATAATAAAAAACCAATTCAGAATGTTGGAATGAAAACTATTCTAACACTGGTGATTTATCAAAGAGTATTTTCACAAGAGAAGAAAATACGCAGAAGTAGTGACCCAGAGATGGAATAATTAAACACCACTATCATCTTTCAGTGTAACCGTTTGTCTATCTGACATCAGCCAGACGGAAAGCAATTATTTTCTAAACCAAAAAAGAAAACTTGCTATTTTTTGTTCCTGTTGTTTTTTAATTTGCAAATATTTTGATTAAGGACACGGCACTGCAAGTGTGTCTCTGATCTCGGTAATTCCTTGATAAACTGACATTTTTTGTTTGTTCGCTTGTTTTTTCAGTTTTTGGATTTGCAAAAATGTAAGAAAAAAGTTAGTTATTGTTGAAATTTCATTTGTCATAGGTGTTTGAGAGACCCAGCACCTTGTTTGTCTGAAAGCCTTTTGTAATGTTTAGAATAGGTTTTGTCTTTAGCAGCTAAACTTCAAACTAAGAGCGTCAAAGAGAAATAAAATAACATTTAACAATAGTTAAATGACAAATACAAAAAAAAACTATTTATAAAGTATGGTGGAAAATGTTTGCTATTTCCTGTTTGGCTAACTTCAAACAGTATTAATACAAAAACAAGCAAGATCAAAAAATGGTTTTATTCTGAAGGAGTTAAACTGGAAGCATCACAAATTAGACTGGGTTATAACTGGTTTAGTTTTACTAATTTGCCACAGATTTACCTACCCAGTCCCACCAGTCCTTAACTGAAAGGAGAAGTGTGACAGACTCATAGTCATTTTAGCAATTAGCATTAGCTTCCTGTAATTTTTAGTCTGTTTAGTGATTTAGCATTAGCGGAACAAAGATTTTTTGTTTAACATATTAGAGGTTAGTGAAGATAACTTTATGGTTGGCTGTGCCCACCACTGGTTACTTAGGGAGATGTGTTACTGTTTGTTTTTTGTCATTTTAAAAGGGTCTGAAATCTCACTGAGTGACACCAGTGACCTGTGCTGATGTGGTGTGGTTCAGGATTAAGAGAGGAGAGGACACATGTGGTGTACTCTACTTCTGAAGCACTGCATGACTAAATGATTGTATAAAGTCAAATTTGACACTCTTCTAGATAGTATAACAAAAACAGCATATATATGTGAAGGAGTTCCCAAATACAGTTGGCCGAGCATTAATTTGCCTTGGCTTCCAGCCCAGGCAATAACAATATGTGGGACTAAACACAGAATGATCAACAGACTTCCAGATGCATCAGTAGCTAACCTCTCCAAATGCATGTTTGATTCTGCTKTTATCTCATCGCTGTGATAAAAACTATAAAAATCATAAAGGCAAAGATGTTTGTGTGTATTTTCCCTGGCAGCTATAAAAAACTTTGAATACATGAGTTAACCCCTCCCCACCACAGCTCTGCATCTTCAGTTTAATGGGCATTCTGTTTTAGAGCTGTTTGTGGCTCAACTAATAGAGTCTAAAAATTCAAGTGAAAAACATGATGTTAAACAGGAATTGAAGCTGCACATCTGTCCTTTGTTGAATTGTGTGACGATGGCTGAATTAATCAAACGTGTGCGTGTTTGTGTGAGCTCATAATTCATTTGCCATACTTCAAYGGTTTGTTGTTTATTGCCATAAACTTCTGTAGAAAAAGTCAACTGCTGCCAATAGAGAGTTTTTCCTCCYTCTGAACTCGACTGCAGATTATTTATTAAACATCTCCATCAAGACAGAGTTCAGTGCTCCTCTGTTGGGTTTGATGGCCCGTCCTGTTTTTATCATCTAAAGCAGCAAAAAGCATAACTTTTTATTACATTTCAAGCTAGTTCTAAAACTTATGGTAAAGACCCCCTCTAAAAATACATAGTTATTATTTTTTAATCTACCTTTTTATGATACTGTATCTGATTTAAAATAAAATTTGCAGAGTACTTGGAGTCTGCATTGCAAACACATCTGACAAATCAAATGAGTCGATTCTGTAGAGCAGAATGTCATCAGGTGGAAAAAAATATGATTAATTTGCATATAAAATTGAAAACATTAAATGACATTAAGCTATAGTGTTATATACAAACCTTTACCTGAGCAACACTGTTTTTAAGTAATTAATTTAAGTGTTTCATTTACAGTATGTTGACAAACTTCCACATGAGTAGTTATGCAATAAAAGTAATTAAAGGGTTTAATGTCTAGAGAGGAAGTTTGAGACAGGAGGGGATTTGTTACTCCCAGTCTCATCAGAAAATAGCAAGTTTAGAAAAAGTTAAATGACAACTTTTTCTTAAAAAATTCTTTTGTAAAACTTCAATATTAATGAGTTAAACTACTCCCTTCTGTTCATTAAAGACTTAATTACTGATCCATTTTCACTAATGTTAATTTAAAAACACATTTCTCACAGAGTATAAACCATGTTTGTAAGATATTTGGTTTTCATGACTATAAGCAACTAGATGCATATTTTGAGCAGGGAGCTACTTATCTACAGCAGAGGGAGTTTGATACTGAAGCTTTGTTGTTGGAATGTCAAACAAAAGGAAAGTAATAACTTCCAGACTGTAAAAAGTTTCATTACTCTTGCTTATTCCTTCACCTGAAGGGTTACAAACAGGATTTATGAGCAGGTTTGAGCCTTAAGTCAGAGTGCTGAATGGAAAACACAAGCTCCTCTGCTGCCAGAGCTGACAGCTGAATTAATTCAACCAAGGACACATTTCTTCACATTCGCGCTGCGAAGTGAGCCTGAAAGTTACAAACAACTAATTATTTAGTGAAGTTGTGTCCTCATATCTACACCATAAAATAAAACAGTTTGTTTTACTAAATAATCTATGGTGTAATGGATGTTTTCTGTTAAATAAATGTGAACAGGGTAAATAAACAAGTTTGCTGTTGTTTTAATGCAATGTTCCAGAAATCTGACCTCAGACTGCTGCTCCAAGTTGGCACTCATAACTGATTTTATCTGTCTGTCTGTCTGTCTGTCTGTCTGTCTGTCTGTCTGTCTGTCTGTCTATCTCTATCTATCTATCTATCTATCTATCTATCTATCTATC
>NW_013952404.1:761138-770867 GCF_001266775.1 Austrofundulus limnaeus | reverse complement strand
GTACGAAGAGGTGCTTTTAAGTAAAACGTCTGCTGTGTTGCAATAAAATTGCCACTTTTTTGCCATTAACCAGTCAGAGGGATTTAGCAGCAGCTATTCAGTCACTGAATTGAAATGGTGACTTTTGTCTAGAAAACTGTAAGTTCGTATTTCATCTGACAAACATTTTAAATATCTTTGTAATGAACATAACAGGTTCTCAGCCATATTCCCATAAATTGAACACAAATGATGATGAAGATTCAGATGTATTTTTTTATTTGTTAACTATAACTGTAAGCTCTGCGTTGGTTCTGATGATTGYATGACTCTGACGACTCGTGTGTTTTATTTTAGGTTCCACACTGTAGAATAGTCTTCCATGGAAAGCTTTTGTGTATTTTTAGCCTTGCGACTGGGTTGTACCTACATACAGAAATCCTTCTTTACTCTTTTCAAACCTCAGATTATCTGTGCCTTGTGTCAGTTTTTAACCCAATCTCATTTTAAATTAATTTT
Source organism: Austrofundulus limnaeus (assembly GCF_001266775.1). Lineage (NCBI taxonomy): Eukaryota > Metazoa > Chordata > Actinopteri > Cyprinodontiformes > Rivulidae > Austrofundulus > Austrofundulus limnaeus. The sequence continues at coordinate 770,369 of NW_013952404.1, read as the reverse complement.
TAATCAAATATACAGCAATAAAAAATATTTTTTTTTTTCAAAGCACAGACTTATTTCTTATTTAGATGGTAATAAGCATTGTGTGTGATAATGCATTTTATTCTAAAGTTATTTTTAARGATATTCAGTTTGGAAGCCTAGTTTCTGTGAAACATTTCAAATAAAGTTTGCTTTAGTTTGATTAAACCTTTGATTAAAATGAGAATTTAATACCATAAGCCATGATGTTAAATTCGAAATAAATATCCTGCACTGAATAACAACTTTACAAACATGATTGCTTTAATTTACAAAACTCAAAAGAAAGATTATTTGATAATGAGGCTCAAGTTTGGCAAAAACATTCAGATTATTTATAATCAGGGGATAAAACAAAATCACAGTGTGGTGATGTTTTAAATCCAAACTACAAATTTAATGGAAAAGTTTGTTCTTTTAGTAAACATGTGACTGAGAAAAGTACAAAAAAATAAAAACAATTTTTTGATAACACTTCGTAAACTGATAAAAAGCATGTTAAGGTCTGAATTAATGGCTGTGACAGAAAATAATTACCAAAATCAGTCAGTGATGAAAATAAATCCAGTCAAGGTTTACTGTTTGTTATWTTTTTGTTGCTGGTCTGAAAAACACCCCAGAAATATTTTAAGTTGCAGAATGTCATTCAGGGTGTTTTTTGTTTTTACATTTTAGCACAAAATGAAGATGCTTTGAAAATTTTGAATATTTTATTTACTTCAGGGACATTTTAAACGCCATTTTTTGCACAACTTTGACTCGAGCTGAGCTCTGTAACATGAAAACCYGTAAATGAATGCAAGTTAAATATGTGTTTGTTTCTGTTTAGGACCTTTAAATAAAGAGTCAAAGTGCAGAAATGTGCAGTCATTCTGCAGCTGTTTCAGTCACGTTAATCCTCGAGCACATTTGAAAGTGCAAGAGGCTCAGTAATCACTCAGTTCTGGTAGCACAGAGAAAATGTTTATCGGGGTGTGAACATGTTTGAACACCATGTTTTCTCTGATTTAATGATAAGATCCTAAATAGACTTCACATGGGAACATTTGAACACCACATTTATAGTATATTTACCCATCGCACACTGTGTGGGAGCCCAGCAGTCACAGAGATTAAAGCACCCAAAATCAGTCAAGAAAACAGATGCTGAGAGTGAAGAAGAGACAAAATGGCACATTTAAAGAGATTCAAAAGATTAAAAAGACTTTTTGAAAGAATGTGGGTCCTTGAAAAGACCTTTAAATTAGTTTGAACCTGCTTCTCTTCTCTGCGGGAAACTTCCACATCAAAATTGCTGCTGGATAAATCACTCCAAGTCACTCATTAACAGAAGCACATTTCTCACAAATGAATGTTGTGCTGAGTTCTGAATGCTTGCTAGTAATTTAAATGTTTTAAAGGGGACATGTCCCTCAAAGCCCACTTTTTTAGCCATTAGATGCATTTTGTTGTGAACTTAGTCTCTAGAAGAGCATAGATATCTTTGTATTCTGTTTGGGTCATAGTTTTTAACCCTATTATTTCACAGAATTAAGATTTGAAGAAACAGCCTTAAAACCCCCAGCTGAATGATTTAAATGTGAAAAAGACAGACTTAAAAGCATCATATGTCATCTTTAATATCAAACGTCATGTAATGAAGTTTTTATCAATTGCCTTTTTAAAAAAATGTACATTTCTTCTGTGGATATTCTAGGGATGTAACAATTGAGAATTGCTCAATAATCAATTGTAATTGCTTAAAATGTGAATATTTTTATTAAAAAAATTAATGAATTAATGTTATTGCATTAAGTTATGTCTTCCAAACTCAGATTGATACTTGAAATCTTTTGGTCACTAAATGATCAATATTTTTATTTATTTTGAAATATTATTCTGTTACTAAAACAACAGACAGGACAAAGATGCTGATGGTGGAATACAATAAACATTTGATTATAAAATGGCTACATTTCATTTTGTTTAAAAAATTAAATAACCATCATGAACTTAAAATGGATAATCAAATCAGAATTTCTAAGATATTTTACATTTCAAGTTACCAGCTTGTTTTGTTCTGCAGAATTGATAGAGATCAGTAAATTGATCTAAACTTACTAGAAAAGCAGTTTCAGGGCACCTTCTTTAGAGAAAACATGTTTTAAWTTAATTGTCTTTTTATGTCTTCAAAACTTATCTAGTTCACAATCAAATACAGATGGAATTGTTTAAATTATTAAAACACAAAGCATGTCTCAGTCAAATTGATTCCATTGTGTGCATTCATTGGTTTTGCTGTGTTTTCTGTACATCAGTTGTGGACATATTTTATGATATGAACTCTGAAGGATTGATAACAAGTGTCATAACAACTTAAAGACAAGTCAGTGAATCTACATGACCTTAAAACGAGACACAATGTTCTCTAAAGTTCAACTGTTTTAATATTCCTTCATGCACTTTGTGTTGCATTATTTATGAAGGACTGTGTCAACTTCAGTCTTGGCTGCTCTTTGATTTTGTGTGTTAAAACACAGATAGGAGCATGTTTAGAGACYGCTGTGCAGCATGGATCAGACAGGATCTGTTCGGATCACAGCTAATCTGACTGGATCAGAAAAAAGAGCCTATTTCAGTCCACAGTGACGGAGATAACAGCGAACACAGGCAGGAGGCAAACCAGCAMACTTGTTACCGAGCATATTCTCACTAGCACAGACAAGCTTGTGCATAAAACAAAATGCAAAACACAAATTCAAAATGTATGATTTGGAATTTAAAATGTGTAGAGATTACCGGAAATAAATGTTTTTTATTTTTTGTGTTGGGCTGTTTTTTTAGTCAGCTTGCAGATAATTATATCTTCTCTCAGAAAACAAGAAGAGGAACCTCAAACTCAAAGCATTTAATGTTATACAAACTCACTGAATTTGTACTAGTTATAGATTTACTTTTACAAACTCAACAAAAAATGTAAACTCATATTTACTTGCCTCTCTCTCAAAGAACCCCCTTTTTCTGCTCTTTTTAACATTCTTCTTTTTTCTTGTAGTAAATATACAACCATGTTTCTTTGTCAAATCTTTGTCAGACTGAAGAAATGCCATCAGCTATGTGTTTGCTGACTCAGCGCAAAGCAGTTTAGTTTTCAGTGTTATGATACAATATTTTTTCCCCCTCCAAGTCATTATTATTCATAATGTCATTGGCAACAGAGTGACAGAAACTGATGGATTTGAAAAGGGCACAAGGAAGCAAGTAAAGAAGCAAGTATGCCAAAAATGATATAAAATATTATTAAATAAAAGAGACAGTGTCAAAGACGGAGTGAGATAAATCTGAGAGGAGGATTAGGGCGAAGACTGGGGAGTATTTGAGAAGGAGCAAAGAGATATGACAGGCCTGAGATGACTTCAGAGACCACACTGAGGAAATGTAGAGCAGAAGAAATGGAGATGAGTTTCTGATTCCAGTAGTTTCCAGAGATGACTGAAAGTGCGCATGGTGTGTGATAAACTTCATTTATATCTGCAGTAATTCAGTTCTGCTGACAAACTGACAGAATCACTGTTTTCTCCAGTCTAAATCTAGAAGACATGTTTGACATGAGCAAAACCAATCTGGTGGCTTTAATTGTTTAATATTTTTGGCGTTTGCTCCATCATTGTTTATCTACAGTATAACATCACACTGTGCTGCAACTGTTGGACACTAGTTGGCAGCTCAAACATCATTCAGTATTGTGAGAAAAGGGGCAAATTTTCAGTTGCAATCTCARTGAATTGAACATTTGCAACCAAATGACCAGCCAGTCTTGTAGCCTTATGTTTTGCACAACCAGTTTTTTATTTTCATATTTTTTTATGCACAACTTGTAAAACAGTATTGTGCCATGCACACTTTTATTGTCCACCTACACCATTTCTCTGCATGCTTTGTACACAAYGTGGCACCCACTCCCACATTTATGATCGAATCTACTGAGATACACTCTTGAAATGAGAGTATAAATCAAAAAACCAGATTTTTTATCAGTTTGTCAACATTTATTGTTTGTTTTCTGTGTGGTTTTCAGACCTGGGCTTGTTTTCTGTAAGTGCAGATGTCTCATGCCGGTGCATTCAGCTTGGATTTACCTGCAACAAATCAAGAAGGGTTTGAGATGCCAATGACCACTCTATTTATTTATTCATTTATTATTATTATTATTATTATTATTATTATTATTATTATTATTATTATTATTATTATTTTCCAATTTAAAGCTCCAAGGTTGTGAACTTCCAAGTAGGGGTCTCAATAATACGATTGGTGAGTTTCTTGTCTGTGTGGGCAGTTTGTCCTAACTTTGGTTGGTCAGATGGACTTGTGGGGTTAAGTAAAAAGATGAAGTAATGGTAAAAAGATTGTGAACACATGAATATATTTTGTCTATTTATATCTTGAAACCGAACAATGTCTCAAAAAAACTATTGTGAACATATTAACACACATGTATTGTGTTCAATTTCAATGGAACTAGCACATCCCTGTCTCGAGTTAGGACTAAAAGAATATTTATATTTAAATATATACCGGTAGGTGCTTTCTGGCCATTTCGACCGAGCTACACAGCTGCACCAGCTTTCTTCATACCCCAACATAAAATAGTCAGTCTGACCAAGCATGTCTYAGACAAACTCCCACTTAGTGACTACAGAGGCCCCCTTCTCTGAACTTCTGCACCTCAAGCAAGGAAAACCAGAGTAAAACATTCTGGAGACTCGTGTGAACGCTGCTGACCAACTAGCTGCCATCACTTTCAGCCTTTACATTTCATGATGGAAATATTAACTCTGTCTATTCATGTTTGATGTCAGCTAGTCCCATTTGAAGACGTTTTATTGAAGAGTTGAGTAAATCTGGGAACAGTGAAGAAATGCAAGGTTCTGTCCACTGTAAAAATCTAATAAGAAGGTAATTAAATTGATGAATGATAATGGCCCTTTTTCTTCTCTTTGGAACTTCTAGATGTCTTCCTGCCCTTGTTTTGCTGAAAGTTTGTCCTCTGAATTAAAATCTTGAACAATAATAAATTGGAAGCGACTGTATTTGTTGGAGTGCAGAGGCTGTATCAGCTTGTGTCATGAAGATGATAAAAATGAGTTTGTTCTTGAGGAGGCAAAGATAATATGCTTTTGTCTGAAAGTTTACTGGCGTGGCCACACATCAATTGACAGAGATAAAGGAACTATTGCACAGTTTTGATAGTTCATTGAAGGTTACTGAGTTAATAAGACCTTTGTGAACAAAAGCTTTTTGCTTGTCCATCTTTTAACTGTCAAACTATYAAGTTAATAGACACCGAGTGCTGTCAGTTTGTCAGTTTTAAACATTAATTATTCTCTTTTTTGAACTTGATCTCGACACGTTAAACATTTCAGAGTCAGTGTTGTCAGTCGTTTGTCTTTAATAGATGATCTTTGAATGATGGTGAGAGCAAAAACAGTCAAATTTGCAGCTCATTTTTTTATTCTAGACAGTAAAATGTCTGGTATTATTTAAATGTTGACACTTCTGACCCTAAATTAGAAAAGTTCTTCCACATCTCAGCTGTCAGAGTGGATGTTTCATGGACGTTTAATGGTGCAGTAAATAAGCRATAAAACAACTCATTTGAAAGCTTTTTTTATGTAAAGTCACTATGAATTCCCTTCATTGTGTTTGATGTGCAGGCAGAGATACTTGCAGTCAGGGTTGAAATTCTTCTTGCTCTGCCAGTTATTTTCTTGGTTCTGTGGGTTGTCCAACTGGAAAGAAACCTAAGGGGAGTCTTTTTCAGGAATACAAATGTTCTTGCTTCTGCTTTTTAACTTAAGCAGAAATCCCATGGATCTTTCAAAGATTTACACGGTGAAAATTGTAATAAGATTCGGTCTTGGGCACCGTTTCTTCAGGGGGGATTTAAATTTACTCACTTCCACATTTCTACTTCTCTTTCCAGGCACTGTTATTGCACATCTTTATTTGTCCAAGCTGAAAGTGGTACAGTGAAAATCAGAATTGTTTTATTAATCTCAAAAATGGTTTTTCAGTGCAGCTGTCTGACGGCTGCACGCAGCCTTGTTATTTTGATTAATGTTGAGGGACAGAGCGAGCGTTTGTGCTATTAAAAATCTCTGGAGCTCTGATTGTTTTTACATTCTGCTGCTGTGAGTCAGCCTTCGATGTCAGCCTTCAACAGGAAAATGTGGGGCCTCGCTTTGGCCTYAGCAAGCAGCAGCTCTTAACCTCCCTTCGACAATGGCTAATGTGTTTTGCTTTAACAAGGTCACGCCGCCCCAGAATGACAAAAATGGCCTGAACACCGCTCAGTCCRAACGTCTACTCTCCTCAGAACACGCAGCAGCTCCTGTCTGCTGTAATTAGTGTTGGAGGAAGGTCGTCCGTTTGTTGCTGGAACTTGTAACACTCAATTTGACCTATCAGCATCGCCATCAGTAACACAAATTTGCAAGTGTTTTTGGCACGACTTTTAATGACATTGGCACAGGAGTCTGTGGAACATCTGGCCTTTCCAGACAGAGTTCAAATCTTGTTGACTGTTGATGTTTCATCAGTTTGAACACAAACACYGACTGATCCTGCCCACCATCCGTCAGATACCTGCTCTCCTTAACTCAGGCTCGGTTCACACACCCTGTAAGGGTGGTATGGTTTCTTTCACAGCGGGCCCATCCTGCTGCTCCTGATGGGAACTGATGAGGCCTGTCAGCGCTTAGCGTGCCGGGCTAATCTCATCATACTGCTTGTGCACAGGAGCCTCAGCTCATGCACTTGCTCGGCTGCTGGCCCCAGCCCTAATTTTATGAACTCACATAGCTGTACATCTCGCCTAATGACATTAGTGTCAAACCGTTTGATAAGGATGGGTGGGCTCCAACATGATTAGCTCTTCCCGTATTCCCTCCACCACACACACACACACACACACACACACACACAAACACACACACACACACACACACAAACACACACACACACACACACACAAACACACACACACACACACACACACTACCCACCTGCTGAGAGCTAATGAATGTGATGATGCTCTTGTAAAAGGACAGGAAGACTAAAATGACCTGGTGTAGAGGAAGAGCGGAAGAAAGATGCCACAAAAGCAGCTGTAGTCAAATACCAGAGGAAAATGCCATATTTTAGAGCTCTGACCTTCTTGGTTATTAGCTTTTCCAGCAATAAAGCTCTTATTATTATGCAGTGAGTGTTGCTGTTTTCAATTTTGGAGTTCACAGCACTGAAACTGTCTGCTTTTCTTCATATCAGCAGGCTTTCTGTGTTCCTACTTGCTTTCCTTTTATACACTTTAGCAAATGAAGTTGTCTGTGGAAGATGGCTCCAGGTACAGATTTCCTTCTTTAGGCCTCGGTTATGAGCCGGTGCTGTTAAATCTGGAGTGCTCAGCTTCTCGTGCTCAGTTATTTTTGTTTTTATATATATTTACCACAGCAGTAGTCCACCAAAATGTGTTTCTAAACATATTCTAGGTGGGAAAATAAAAAKTTCTAATGTGCATGCATCAGATTAAATGTGGCCATTTCTCATACCTGTTGATGTATTCAGTGTTTTTAATGCAGAATGTGTGTAAAGATTCCAAGATTAATGTTGAAAAACTATCATTGCACAAATACAAATTTCATGTATGTTAGATTTGATTCCTTTCTTTCTTTCCAAACATAACATTTGTCACAGAGGTTTGTCACACACAGTCAATTGATGACAAACTACAACAATGGCAGAAAATCAAAAAATCATCATGATTCTTAGGAACTTGCTCCAGCTTCAGTCTAACATTTTTCCTGCAGCATTGTTGTTAGTCACTGAATGCATCATAGCATGAGCAACAAATGACAGAAATGTTAGCTCAGACAGACAGGTGGTAGTAGCAGGTCTCTTCCTGTCCCAGTCTTTCTCAACTTCACTCATTCCCAATCACTTGGCATATTTTTAAACACGATTAATCTGGCTGCCTCTGTGGTCACTTTTCAAATCTCACTTTTTATCTTACAACTAAACAAAATCATTGGACACCATAATAGCAAAGATTGTTACCAATRAGGCTCAGTTGTTTAGCAAATTGTCCAAATGGCTTCAATACAGATTATTCTGTCAGTTGGTGAAAACTGGTCTCCGATGTGTTTTTCTTTCCAGCTCCACTGTTTTTTACGGAGCCCGCCAGGGGACATGGAGGGTTTTATTTATTTATTTATTTATTTATTTATTGCATTCCTGTGCAAAAAGTCATGCATTACTGTTGTGCCTGCTGGTTTATTAAAAAAATCACTTGGTCACCATTATACAGGAGTCATTCAGCTACAGAATGAGTATATCACGCATATGTAACATGCAGATATTTTAAATCTATACAGCCAAGTAATATCTTCAGTTTCCTCAGCATGTGGTGACACATCCTGTTTCAATAAATGGATATTTCAAAATAAAAGTCAGTACAGTTAATAAAAAAAACATTAAACTTTTGCATGGGAAAAAAAGTAATAGTGCAAGGGAATGCAAACTTTTGTTTAGGAACSCAAAACGTTTTGCAAGGTAACACAAAAATGTCCCCTTGCGGGCTCCATAGTTTTCAGCAGAGTCACAGCAGTGAAAATGTAGTCACTTTAAGCTCTGGTGCAAATGTGATGACTGCAATAAATACTGAGGCAGCAGCCATAACATCACATATCTAACATGCTCAACTGTTCTCATCTCTGAATGGAAAAAAAAAAAGAAAAAAACTGAGCATTAACGGGTTGTATTTGTTGAAGGTTTAACCAACACTGCTAATTGCTCCATATGTTGATCGCCACATAATGTGTGGTGGCTACTGGACTTTAGAGTCCTGGGCTTTGGTTTGGCTGCAGTATGCAGGTAGAACCATCTCTTTGAAGTAAAGTTTCTGGAGGAACTTATAAAGAGGCTTTACTACTTTTGATGGAACTTGGTGTTCTGACCACATAAAGCTGTAAATCTTTAGCTATAATAGCTGCAACATATGAGWTGATTTTTCTTCCCTCAGTGAGCTGAAAGGCAACCATAGCAAAAACTATTTCACTGTAATGAATGAAATACAAAATTTATTTTACAATCGCGTTGTATTCTTACAGTGACAATGCATTATATTTCTTTCAGAGTGAAAACTGAAACCTTTGTGATGTTTTCAAACCTAATTAC
>NW_013952404.1:748177-760494 GCF_001266775.1 Austrofundulus limnaeus | reverse complement strand
TGTGTGTGTGTTTTATATATAAAACACAAGTAAAACACAAGTAAAATAAAACACAAGTTGTTCTATATGTTCCTGAGAAATTTAGTCAGTTTGTTACTTTGTTGTAATTAAATCTGGTGCACAGCCACCTCATATCTCTGAGGTATTTGACAAATTGCTTTGGATAATTTCGTTTTGCTGGTATACATGACAAGCTCTTTATTATTATGAAATCCTGCACTGTTTGATTTCTCCTGATGCAGYTTTATGGTATAAAGCTGTTCATGACATGGTTTGCTGTGTCAGAAGTCTGTTTTATTCCAAGCCCACCTCTCTGGAGTGTTGATTTTATGGATCACTAACCAGGCTTTAATTCCAGAAATCCAAACTGTTCCTGTGCTTGTCATGAGTTCTCAAACCCTCAGTTTAACAGCCCTGTAGGGTGTGAGGTGGTCAGAGGGTGTTTATGAAGTCGTTTTTAGAACGAGTTAAAAAAATGAAACAATATAATTGTTTCCTACAATCTTCCTGCTGAGTTGGGACTTCTACAGCTCCTTCTGATCTCGTTTCTGTTTCACACTTCTCAGTTTCCTTTTTCCTTTTATTTCCGTGGGGTCATCGACTTCCATTAGTTCCTCTGCAGTGAYCACCAAACAGCGAGGAAATTCCTGCAGTGTTCATTCTTTCCAAGGCAGCTCTGTCCAAAACAAGTCAACTGTGAAGCTGAGGAATAGAAATGAACTTGTCATTTCATTGAGCACTTGAGCAGCTGAAGAGATTTTTCACCATGTGCTCTTCTTACTGTCCCCCGGCTCTTTTTCCAGTCATTATCCTCACTACACCTACAGATGGCTCTTAAAACTCTGCTGATAACCTTCAGCAGTCTGATTTAAAGTTGGTGTCGGTGGGATTGTATGAGTGTCGAACCTGGCTGAGTTGTCTTTCAGAAATGTTTTGATGTGTGTTAGAGGGCTGCCACATTTCTTGTTTTCAGGTTGTCTTTAAATACAACAAGTGGCATCCTTAAAGCTCAGCAGCAGGAGGATTTTCTGAGTGACTTTCAGTCAGAGTGAAGTGCTTCAAAAATAAAGTACTTTTGAGATAAGACGGGTCAGATGGTTCCATATTAGTGTTTGTGCTTTCAACACAGGAAGCAAACTTGAAACCAATTAGTTAGCACTATTATAATTTCATGGTTGATTTTTAGATGAGATGAGCAACATGACTGCTTGTTCCATCACTTAAGATAAAGCAAGCAAGTGGTTTTCCCTAAAAAAATAAAAAATAAAAAAATCTAACAGGTACTTTCTAAAGCTGGGGACAGTCGTGATTTTTTTCCCAGATTTTACCCACAATCCCCCATTTGGCAAAGTCTGCACTTGTTGGAAACAGTCATCATGGATACTTGGCACAAAAATCTGTCAGTGTGAGGAAGGTAAAGATGTAAAATCGGCAAGTGTTTGAGGGAACAGACCCAATCCAACCCAGTTACAGTCAAGTATTTTCAATCCCGGTTTGCTGAGGCCTTTGATGGGGAGATTTCTCACAGCTCACCTCTTCTATTGTTTTGTTTTATTTTATTTTATTTTATTTTTTAGGAGTTGTACTGTAGTTAACTTTAATCTTTAATCTAAACAAATCCAGTGACAAATCCATAAGTCAGGCTAGGTAAACTGGCAAGAAGCTGTTTTAAAATACAGATTTCTTTTTTCTTTCTTTTTTTTCTTTCAAACAGAGCTTGGAAAAATTAGGGGCTTATTTACTTGCTCAGTGTTCTCTTAACATGTCTAAAAATGGAGAAAAAAATACAAAATCATCCTCTGATTATCAATGTGTTTACCTGTTTGTGGTGCTTTCACCKATTTGTAAATTTTCTTTCATTAAATCTATTTTCAGTTTAAAGTCTTCATATTTTCTACAGCACATTTTTGTAAACACATGGGTGCATCTTCCTTCAACAAACTAAAACCTACATTTTAGACTTTATTTATTTATTTATTTATTTATTTATTTATTTATTTATTTATTTATTTATTTATTTATTTATTTATTTATTTATTTTTTTGACCAGTCACATTTTTGCAGAAGCTAAATCTGCTGTTGGGTCATTGAAGTTTACATCTGTATAATCTACTTTTAATTATTCATGTGGTTAAGCATCAAACATCTGCGTGAAYGTCGTTAAGGCTGATCTAAAGTGCTTGTTCTTCACTTCCTGGCTGTGCTGCAAACCCAATAAGAGGGTTACCTGCCCCATCTCACTTTGCACTTCAAAGATTCTACGTCTGCCTTTTATTTTCCCTCTTCTTTTTATTTTCCTCCTCACCTCTTTACACGCTTAATTGTGCTGAGAGCTTTGATGGTGGGTGGGAAGACAGTGAGTGCCACGTTAAGGAGAAGAGGAATTGCGCATTGACTCTAATTAGATGGAGAGCAAGTGGAAAATAACTCCACTTCTCAACACTATTAGCTGTGTTCTCAGGCTGAAGTTTTGGAATTGAGGCCAAGGTTGAACCAGTGAGTTCAAAGATGTTAGCTGCCCGGTGCGATACTTTAAGTGATGTAGGGCACAGAGGAAGAAGAGGCAGATCGGTTGGAGGTCCATCACTGCAAACCCTGGGTGCAAGGTGTTAATAGAACTTGAACCATTGTTGCACTTGCAATAATCACCGTTAGGCAGCAAGAACAGAAGGTGGAGATAAATCTGCTGTGTGTCTGACGTTAAAATAAAGTTTTTAGTGAAGCACTAAAACCGGCGTTGGAAAAAAAAAAAGAATCACAGGTTGTCTAAACATTCTAGTGTTTTGTAGAGCTCTTGTGATTTGTGATGCAAGACGTAACCTGTTCATTTTTTAAGTGTTGTCACCCAGTTTAATGCATACTCATGCAGAAACGTTACATGTCTTTTTTTTTTTAGTTTGAGCCCCTTTTCCCTCCTTCCAACACTGTCTGCATGTGTCAGGCTGTGGAGCCTCCTCATGCTGCGTATGATTCTGTTGCTTCACTCTTTGAAACAATTTAAAGTGCCTGTAGTTTGTTGTGCTGCTCTCGGCGGGAAAAAAAAAACAGAAACCTCTTCAGCGCCACTGAGGGCCCTTTTTCAGTCTCTACAAAAGCAGAGGCACAGCGAGGGCTGACCACAGTGTTGTGGTTAGAAAACAGAAAAGTAAGTAAGAAATGAAGGTGAGAAGATGAGAAGAAAAKGAGCGATCGAACCGTCGTGGCAGAAACATAAGTTATATGGGACAAGAAAAGGAAAAAAAGTGGCGCTGATAATGATGCTGAGAGAGATTGGACACAGAGATCCAGAGCTCTGGGAGAAAAATAGCAAGCTTTGAAATAAAAGGTAGTGCGAGACAAATGAGGCACTGAGATGCAAAAAGAGAGAGTGAGAAATATTATCACAGGCGCTGATGGAGTAAAAAGAGATTAGAAGGAGATGTGTAGATAATGTGTGGCAGGGAGAAAGATGGATGCCAGAAATAAGAGGGATACGGAGTGCAGGAGACAGTGATGGAGAGTGAAGACATCTTAGGCAGATAGCATTCAGTGCCCTACTTATATCTGACAAGTGAGGAAAATACAGACTCAAATGAATACCTAACAATTTAAAGAGGAAAAAAATCCGACAATTATGAGACGTGAAGCAGTTAGGGTCGTGTCTGTTGTGAAGTTTAGAGATGGAAATCCAACAAGACAAAATAGTTTGTGAGCATTTTTGTTCCTTAATTCAAGCTGTACGAAAACATTTTAGTTTAAGATTTTTACTGAAATTATTCCAAATTTAAACTGAAGCAAAGGTCAAAAGGGAAGATGAACAGTTGTCAAATCTTTTTATTCTTTTCCATAAGCATAACTTCCTGTGTTACTGTTAAAAAGACAAAAGTAAGACTTTATCTGTCAGCAGAGCTTTATTGTTTTTCTAATTATGAATGTRGAACAGAGGGTTAAAATTTTCTAAGTATCCAGCTTTAGTTGATCTTTTTCTTTGTCAAGTTTTTAGCTAAGAGCTCTTTGAAAAACAATTTTTAATGGGGGAAAAGATACTGGATCTTTAAAATGGACAGAGATATTTTGCAACAATTTAATTACAAAGAACCTAAAGTTACACATGTTGCTATCTGGTTAGCCATCGCTCTGTTTCATGTTCTGTCATGACAAAACACAAATACCTGAGTTAGGAGTGTTTTTATTGTTTGTTAGTKGTAAAGGTAATCCTTAAATCCTCAGGAATCTTCAAGAATTCCTTCCAGCATGGCAATAATTTTATTGTAATTCTATCTTAAACTTTTGTTTTAAGCAAATGAAATGCTAAAAGAATTACACCATCTTTCTGCAGTTAATATTTCCATCTGAGGACCTGATGCTGATTTCATTGGATGTATTGAATCTTTGGCTTCACTGTGGCTGAGATTTTTCAGCTGCACCTAGCAGCTTCTTCAAATCAGTTTGTCAGGAAGGTGGTTGAAGCCTTCAGCATTAAAAACTTTCTCCACAAGTGTTTTTTTCTCCAGAATCACAGTGAAGGTTTTATTATGCTGACAACATTTTCAGTAATGCTCAGTTACTGCAAAAATCTCCCATCTCAGCCCTGCTGAGTCAAATTAAACATGGTAAACATATTTAATTGCTTCCTAAATGTTTATTCCAAAAAAGCATTCATCTGGAATTAACAATGCCCACTGATTGCAGATGWTTTTTTTCTCGTGCAATCACAGGACTATTTAGGCAAAGACTGACCAYAAATACAAGAATGTGACAATTTATTACAACATTGAACAACATGAATTTGTGGGGGAAAAACATGGAGGGAACAAAAAAATTTTCTCAGCCCAGCACAATAAAAGTGTCTGTTCACACAATATTTTTGTTGCCACACAATAATTTTACCAACCCAGTGGGACCATARCAAGTCAAAAAAGCCTGTGTAAACGGATTAACACCTAAATATACAGTATATTTGCTGCTCCATGGCCAGTTGTGTGCTTGTATTGGTTTTTTATAAACTTCAAAATAAGTTTTTGTTCTTCCAAAATCGACGCTTGATGCTTCTTTTATTTTGCATCTGTTGTGCAGAATTCTAATGTCGTATTCACACCGGACACATTTGGTCCGCTTTAAACGGACCAGAGTTCATTTCCAGCGTTGGTCTGGACTTTTTGTGCAGGTGTGAATACACTMATGCAAACTCTGGTGCGGATCAAACAACCGGAGCGAGACCTGCTTTTTGAGGTGGTCTCGGTTTGCTTCAGTTTGCTTCTGGTGTGAATACAGACTGGACTTGAACTGAACCAACTACATAAAACATGCACCTTTTTGGACTTCACAGGCCACCGTTGCAGAGCTAAATAAACTGAAACCATACCTGTTTCATCATCTCCTGTTAGCAGCTCTGCTGGCAGCATGTAGTGGGTCAGAACACGCAGAGCATCTCGTCTTCTTTGGGTTGCAGCACAYGTTTACTGACGCYRCTCCAAAATTAGAAWATCATCGCGAAACCACCATTAAATTAATTAAATTAGCTGCYTTTGACATTTYARAYTATATTGCAGTTGTACTATGAGCACAAATGTGCGCATCAGAACCGCAGCATGAAGARCTTCCTTGTTTTTTTCTGGGTCTGTGCACTCAGTCCCGCCCCTGTCCTTTCTGTCCAGTGAGAGCAATAATTATCACCCTCGTGGCTTTGTTTACAAGTTATAGTTCATTTGAAAAAAAAGCACAATGTGAATGCAAACCGCACCAAACAAAAAAAAGAATAAAGTCCACTTTTGGTCTGGACCAAACAAGCGGACCAAAGGACTTTCCTGCTGTGAATACGACCTTGAATTCTAAACAACACTGTAAGAAAATGTCTAGAAAAAATACAATTCTTTCTTTTTGAGCAAAAATCTCTTTTACACATGGATGAACACCTTGAACCATTCAAAWTTATTTGGATTTTAGTATATTTGAGTTATATCAAATGTCATCAAAGAGATTGCTGAGTTTTTCTTTTTTTAGGTTGAATCTCACAAACACRGTTCTGTCCCTGCAACTCTTACACAACTCTGTATAAGATGATGTGTAACAGACCTGCTATCAATCAGACGTGGTCCAGGTTTGGTCATGCWGCTGATCACACTCCTGCTGACACAGGTTCTGTTTAGGGTAATAGTGAAGCAACCAAGCCCCTATTAGTGTCCATCAACACTTCTGCTAAATGCCAAACTGACAGTGTATCTGTCTGGAAATACCACATATCTGGATGCAAAGAGGTCAGACTCTGTGTCATGTGAGCTGCATCTCCTCTGTCAGGTTGAGTCTGAAAACAAGCTGAGCTGCTGCCCTGAGCTAAAGGTGCTGCAGCGCCTGTTATAAGAAAAAAAAAAAGGATCATTCCAAAAACTGCAACGAGGAGAGACGGAAAAGATTTGATGGAAAAATCAAACAAGCTGCCTTTTTGGATCAGAGCAATCACATAGACCCTTTGAACTGAATTTATTTCTTTTTGAATGCAGCTCTACTGTAGTTTCAAAAACGACAGAAGGTGAGGAAGATTGCAGCAGCTCGAGTCGTTCAACAGCAGCAACCCAAATCGATAGAAAGTGAGTCTGAATTAGCCACAGGAAAATAAACAATAATAAAAAAGGCATTAAGCATGCTTGAGTTGTGATTATAAGGATGATAATGACAAATGAAATGTTTTTATAGATCTTTTATTTCACAAATTTATATTTTTGTCTTCTTGGACCGTGCCTAGTTTAGCTATAGTAATACCAATAAATACATGTTTGGAAAATAATAAAATAAAAAGTCACCCAATCAATGCAAAATCACCACTTTGTATTTTAAGTTTAAGCCTGATTGCAGAGCAGAAATCAAAGCAAAAATCATTTTATTTTATTTCACTTTTAACGCAGACAGCACGGTGAACAGGGGTGTGTTTGCTCTGATCTCTGCCCTCGTATACACCCTGGGAATCTGTGGATGTGTTGATTTGTTCTCTCCGGTTTCAACCCAGCAGTGTCCGTGTCAGTGCAGGAGGTTTGGTTACCATGGCAATCGCTTTCTTCTCTCCACACAAACAGAGTCGGACCAACAGCAGCAGAGATGCACAGAGAGACCGAGGAGAGGCTGTCTGTCAGAGCAGGGCATTAAAACAAAGACAAACAGACGGATTTAGGTCTCCGGGGTTAGACTGGGTTCACTGCTACTGGATTAAGAAATACAGAAAACAGAAAACAAAAATATATTGGAATAAATCCAGTTTATTTTGAGTCATGTTAATGTCCATGCTCTGTGGCCTTTTCGCCATGCAACATAAAAATACACCAGTTTGTCATGTGAGGCTTACACTCTGGTGGTGAAAAAATGTGCTTTTTGATGCAATGATTTATAAATTAATAACATTGTGGATAACATATCCTTGTTTATGTATTCAGATTAGAAATTTCATTGAAAACAAAGCAGCAGATGATATATTTGTGATAATCAAAGTTTAGTCTTTTAGGCCTGAAACACTCCACTGGACATATTTAACTGAAAATGTCCCAATCTTTTTGAACGATGCTAATTCAGACAAAACAGTACAAATGTTTATTCTCAGCTGTTTCTGGCCCATAGATGTTATTGTGCAAAAACAGCAAAACTTGTTGAGCAAACACTTTGAGCTTGGCTGGTTTGTGTTTGGTAGTAAATGTGAACCCAAAACATCTGTTCTGCTGTTTTTATTTCAGCTTTCTGACTGGTTTCTCTCAGTAGCAGTCAGTGGTGTTAATAGTGCCAGGGTTTGGTGTCAMAGATGAGAGCTGTTGTTACGGTAAATTAAGTTCAGATATCATGTCTGCAGTTCAGCCAAGCTCTGGTCAGGTKGTGCTCTCACAGTACAGCTGTCTGTCTGTGGCTTAAACAGAAAATACAAATACTTTGTGACTGTACTTAMGTAGAAATTTTGGTTATCTGTACTTTACTTTAGTAATTATTTTTCAGCGTACTTTTTACTTTTACTCGTTACATTTTTACACAATTATCTGTACTTTCTACTCAGTACATTTTTTAAAAAGATAAGAAGTAGAAAGTTGTTATTCCTATTTTATTCCAAGTTATCACTTAAAAAATACTATCCTGATAAATTGTGTCTCCTGGATAGAGTGAATKTAATTGTGGTTGCATGAGAAGTATAAATATGTACCATTCTGACAGCCTATTAGCTTGTACACAACCCATCACAGCTGCACGCCGTTAGAAAAAATATTTTTTTAAGAAGTCACCTCCCAATAAATGTCATTGTGCAAAATCTAACTGCTCACTTTTTCTCAGTACTTTTACTTTTAATACTTAAGTAGATTTTGTGTCAGAAATTTACCTTTGATACTTAAATACAATAAATAACAGATACTTTAAGACTTTTACTCAAGTAATATTTTTAGAGAAGACTAACTTTTACCAAAGTATTTTTATGACAAGATACTTGTACTTTTACTCAAGTATTACTTTGAGGTACTTTATACAACAGTGGGCCTTCTGACCACGGCTGGTGACTTGTTGTGTTGACTTACATTATATTCTGACTGTTTTCTATGGTCTCTTTAAGCTTTCTCACCATCATACATGTTGAGTTGTAAGGATTGTCCATGAATTACATAGATTTTCACCCATTTTGCAGGCAAGGAATTGAATATAGAAATCTCACAGATTAAAAACTCAGTTTTTTTTACATCTCAGAGCCTGTAGGACTTTAAAAAAACAATAAAGTTACATAACATCTCCCAACCCCCACTGCCACTAAAAAGAAGTTTACCACCTCTCTCCTTCCTCCTTTCTCTGCTCCTCTATAATGCAGATGCTGTTATCTCCACCCCACGTTATGGCTTTCTCTGTGACCAGCAGTCCCCTTGTCACCACAAATATGTGTGAAAAAAAWTTTTTTTGAGAAAAGTGTTTGTTTTTTAAGGTAAAATACAGGTAAAGGTCTGAAGGTGTTTATCTGTACACACTATCAAACACATACAACAAAATATCTCACCTGATTAACGGAAAGTGAAAAATACAGTTTAAACAAAATTGTATGAAAAATAAAAAATCATTATTATGTTTTAAAAAGCTGTTAATCACAGGAAGGTCATCAGATAAACATATGTTGATGTAGCTACACTTCTATTATACTGAAAACTCTGACTGTTAGCTCAACATAGCTGGTTAAGCAGCAAATCTCACTTTTCAGTAAACCTCTGAGGTGTGAATAAGAAGGGGAACAGAGACTAAATGTAAATTTTCTGCACTCCGAGACTCCAGGTGCACAACGGAATGCATTTAATGCTAAAAAAGTGGATTTTGCATWTGTCCCCTTTAAGGTGTCATTTTTCTGTTACACAAATCCCATGGACTTCTAGTTAGGGTTCTTTCAGTGTCATGTCATTTGCTGTAAAGTCCCTGTTCACATCCTGTGCAGCAGTGGCAGGTCCTGACAGGGAAAAGGAGGAATCAATATACTTCATCAGTTTAACCGTCATCGCAGGTTGTTGAACTGTTGTCATTGTTCATTCTGCCTTATCATGTGAAACCTGTTTGTGTCAGGTTTTACTGGCTTGCGATACAAAGCTTGATGTGGGGAAAAAGATTTTTTTTCTTATCTCTGCCAGCCTCTACCCCTGCTGTTTTATTCCTCATATCAGCTCATTTCTATGATCTATTAACACAAAAAAAACCACACTAAAAATCCAACCCTCTATCACAGTAACAAACTGCGCTCTAATAACTTAGCTGCTCTTTGAGAGAATGGTGAATTACATTGCTGTTTTCACTTCATATATCTCCACGAACACATTGTCTGCTAGCTGGTAGGCTGTTTCTGACTTATTCTTCAGTGTTTTAATATGGTTGCCATATATGCCCAGTGATTAGTTAATGAAAAACGTGGCGAGTTTTCATTCTGCAAGTTGTGAGAGACATTCCAGCATGCACACAAGTGATTTTAAAAAAGTTTCTCTTTGAGAAAGAGGCTAATTAAATTAGCTTTGCTGAGCATGAGTATATATGTGTATCTTCAGTGATGCTTTGAAGTTCACGCTTGCCTAAATAGGTGGACAAGCATTCTGAGTTTAATCCATTTGTGAGTTTATGTTTATAAAGTGCCTTTTATCGTTGTTTAATTGAAAAGCAGATTCAGCGACTCTGCATGATCAATAATGTATTTGTGGGTCAGTTCAGGCCTTAAATAATTCAGTCACTGCAACATCAGGACACAACCACCAATCTATGAGTACAAACACACACGCAGACGCACAATACCTCAGACAGGCTGCTGCTCTTTGCTCCGCAGTGCTGAAAAACCTGAGCACAAGTCATTACTGCTCCGGGAATTATGATTGGATAAAATGAAATGTCTGTAAATAAAGTGCAGAAAAAGAAAGATGCATTTTTGTTGAGATGTGCGGTCATTCATGCGTGCCTCCAACCAGCTTCTCTCAGCATCTCGTGTGTTTATATATGAACTCGACTTTGTCACCCGTAGCGCGAAGTGATGCCTGCCATCTGATAATAAACACAGACTCTTTGAGCATGACTAAGTGCTCTTGCAGTTGATTTCATTCTGCAGACACACAGTAAATTAGCAGAGCCTCCTCACTCACTGCCCCTCTGAGCACCAGCAAGTGCCTGCAGGACTCGACACATTACCAGCAGCCTCACACCACCTTCCACTGGTGTTGGAGGGCTTTATGTAAGCTGTGAGCTGGATGGGCACGACACCGACTGTAATTTGAGTCACTGACAAAAAAAAAAAGATTTGTACAAAAACAAAAGAGACAGTGCATTCACTCTATTAACATTTTGTTCTCAACATATTTTCTCTAATTTTTACTGCTTTCATAAATTTCTTTCTAAGCATAAAAGCAAAGTAGTGGTAATAAAGGATTCCATCTAATTTTCTTAGTCACTGACCACAGTCTGTGCTGCCGTACTGACACACAATTCAACTCATTTGTTCTGTATGCCCTCACTCAGTCTTGTTACACTTTTAATTGCATCTATAAAGTTTTCAAGTAGACCTTAATTATTATTTTTTAAAGAACATTTAGGAAAGTCCTGAGCCCAACAAAACTCTGAACGGATATTTTTTTGTGGAGTTTTCGATCTGATTTCATCACACATCTCCACTGAAACACAACACTACATGACACGCTGTCTGCACTTGAACCGAGTCCAAACCACTTGCTAACACGGCAAAGAAAGCTCATAAATTCTCCACCTGCTTCGCCCTGTCTGTGGTTTCTGGCCGTGGAGCTGTGTGGTGCTTCCAGGCCTCGTGTTGAGAGCAGCTCTGGGAGTTCTCCCAGCAGCCGGGCCAGGCAGGAGGTGTTGGCAGGGGGAAGGAAGTGTTGACTTTGCCCCTGTGGACCGTGCTCCATCATCTCTCTTTACCTCTCTGAGAGGATGCTCTCTGGCTGGCCCTCAGTCTGGAGCCAATCCCCAGCCRTCCCACACAATCGTAAACCAACACCAGGGAAAACAACAGCCTTCAAGTGGAAATGTGGCTCTCTCATGCACTTGTGCACATGATAACACCAACACATTAATTCTAATTTGGCTAAATTAACCATGCACACAAAATGCAGACTTCATGCCTTTTCAGATTAGTACGTGCGGTATGCAAACACAGTCTTTTTCTTTGCTTTCACTTCAGGCCAGCTGTAGAGAAGAGCAGAAACAACTGAAAAGGCAAAAGGACGACTGYCTTTAAATGAACTATTACAACCAGCAGCTTCTTTTGTTTCGTAATCAGATAATATCCACGCCAAAAGGAATTCACTCCATCATCACTGGGGAGTAATCAAGAAGCTATCTCATCTACCTTCTTACAGACTTCATAGTTTCACTGGCTGCATGTTCTTTGCCAAGAGGGATTTTTTTTCTTAATGAACACTCCGCTGCTTTTTCCGCTCAGAGGATTGACTAATTTATGTATTCATTCTTTTTAGTCTCGACTACAAAGGCAGAATGTGGCCCAGTTCTTTATATATTTCCCATAGCTGTTGGATGTTGGGCCTCGTTGCCAAACAAGACAGTGTAACGGTTCAGAACCTGAGTAAAGTTGCTCTTTGATTATTGCGTTTGGAATCTTAAAAAAAATACTGAAATAGTGTTGTTTTGTGTTCATTTGCTTACAAAATGTATTTTATTTGTGAACAAAAAATATGGCACAGATGAGCATTGTCTAGGATAAACTGCTTGTAAAAAATAACCCACCTCGATAAATTTAAAAAATATTAATTTAGTAAAATATAAAACTAATTAAAGTCAGTTGTAAAATGTTAAATCACATTGTATATATATATTTTAATAATATATAATATTAT
>NW_013952404.1:733682-747904 GCF_001266775.1 Austrofundulus limnaeus | reverse complement strand
TCATTTAGAGAAGATCAGATATACTGTTAGGGGATCTGTAAACACATTTTTTGACATTTGGCAGCCATTTTTATCTTTTGTGGAAAAAATTTCGGCAGATAACTTTGTGTAAAGGTTAAATATTGTTCATTGTACACAAACCTGTTTATTGTATCACTTGTATGAATACAAGATCGACTTTTGTTGTTTCAGTGGATCCGGTATAGTTTGGGGTGGGATGGGTGGGATTTCGGGTGTTTGTGTTTTTGTTAGTTTGTTTTTTTGTTGTGGATTATGTTAAAAAATAATAAAAAAGACTTTGATCAAAAAAATAAATAACAGAAGCTAATGCTAATAGCTAGTTGCTAACCGCTAACGTCTGCGTCACACATCTTTCCAGGTGAAGGCTTTGGGACTGACACAAACCTGTTGTTAGCTTGTTAGTTGTTGTAGTTTTATAAACTTACACAAGTTATGTTAACGACATCTTGGACAAAAACAGCCGTGAGCTGAGACTCAAATTTGCAGGTACCGACCTAAAACAGAGAAGACAGAATATTTTGTGTGATTTAAACATTATTTTTTACTGTTTACTCTCATCAATAAAACAAATGTGGCGATGAAGGATCATACAAAGCCTTTGTAAGGGTAATCCTCCTCTGTCATAAGACCTTTGTTATATTTAATGTACTCGAATGAATGGCTGGGAAGACCCCTGAATGAAAACACACAGATAGTTTAAAATGTTTGACATCTAAAGTCTGAAGATTAACAGAAAACAAATTACCCCAAGCAGCCAGAGTTGTTGAAAGAACTGGAGCAGTCTAACAGCTGCTGCTCAGACTGGAAGAGAGAGGGATAAATTAACTTCATACACAGAAAAATAACTTTTCAACTTACTGATGAAAAATAAAATGAGTTTAAAATCTTCAGTGTGCTCATCAAACGTTTTGAGGATTATATTATTTTAACAAATGATAAAAGCAATGATTTGACTTTTTTTTACTTTATTGAACGTAAAGGATTTAAGAGAATAAATAATATTATTGAACACTTAATAAAAATGTGTTCATATTCTGCAAAGGAATTTTATTTTTGCTCGGTAATTAGACAGAAATATTTCAGTTTGATTTTGTTTTGATCAAGATATGTGAAAATGACAGACATAAATCCAGTTATATGTGATTTGCATAATTTAGTTATTTGTGACTTGTTGCTGATTTAATTTGTTCATAATTCTTTACTCATCAGTGTTTTTAGAATTCCACAACTTCTAAACAATAACCTTGGGGAGGACAGCTTTAAGGCATTGATCTTTGAACTGTTCTAAAAATAAAAAAGAAGAAAAATAGCTTTTTGTCTGGGCAGCAAATCCCAAATCAGTTATATATTGCATTAAAACTAGAAAAAGCAAGACTTCAAACATTTATGAACATTAAAAAGACAGACTCAGAAGAACTAAAACACTTAATAAGAAAGATTGGGGGAAAAATAAACCCTAAAGAGCAGAAGCAACACCTGAAGCACAAAGACTGATAAACTGAACAAGCTGCTGTGAATACTGCTATGTTCAACCTAAAATCTTACATAAATACCTCCTAAATCAATTAAAGTTACACTGATGTAAGAACCTTTTGTGAGCATTCCTGCTTGTTTTTTGGCTCAAAGACCTCCTTCAAAAAGAAATCTGTGTGAGCATCTATCAAATTGTTTTAAGTGTTGGGAAAGATTTTCACTGAAAGGCTCGCCRAGAAAGATTTGCACTTAAAATAATGTTGAGACCCCACATTATTGAAAGTGCAGAATTATTGCGCAAGTCATCTTTTTTGCAAAGTTGTTTGTGATCTGTAATGTGTTTGTGATGCCTCTGTGACTTTGACTCTAAGTTTTAACTCAGTGTTAGTAGCTGTAGCAGTCGATCTGCTGCAGCAGCCTTCAGCTTGTAGATGTTTTACTACAACTTTGAGAGATTTGTTAGAATCTGTATCGTGTTTCAAGATCTTTGGAAACAAATAAAAGAATAAATGCACAGGCAGGCATTGGCCATTGGGGCGGACATCTTTGGAGGCAGGAGTCGCTTTTTGGACATTTTTAATCCAAACATCATTACTTGCTATTAAAAATATTTAATCATCACAGTCAGTTTCCTCTGGACCAATGAGATCGCAACAGATTTATAAAGTGTTTGCTGCAGGTTTGAAATAAGGCATTAAAACCCACAACTGTGAGCTTTTTGTGAAGACTGTCGGTTCAGATATCCAACAGATGAAGAAGTAAATGGTTTGGTTGACATTTTTAAGAGGCCAACCACTTGGCCTGCTCAGTGTGCAGCTGCATAATTGAATGTTTGAGAGGAGTTCACCATTTGTTTTCTGCGGCTCACAGTCACAGACGAGCGTACCGTGGTCTTTAAACACATATTGTACACACRTGGTGTTGCCACCGTGGGCTCTTTTCAACTGGGGGCGCAGCTACTCACCTGTGAGTTCTGTCAAATACTCTGCTTAGAATGCACAAATTGGCTGCAGCTGGGATTTCAACCCTGGTCTCTCTGCCGTGGTGGGAGGCGGGAACCATGATCTGCCATGTTTCCTTCTGCTTTCTTCTTTTACAGAAGTTACTGTTGCACACATTGGAATGAAAAAAGCAGGCACCTTGCAGACTATATAACATTCACATCTGCAATAGTCAGTGTGAAATACATTTTAAAACATTTTCTGATATTCCCACTGTCACTAATATTAAATGCATGAGTGCAGACAAACTAAACTTCTTGATGCAGTGTCTATAAAAACAGTAACATACCTTCTGTTTTGAAAAGATATGCTCATAATTTAGAAAAAAAGGAAACCCTGCACTATGGAACTGACAGCAGTGGTTTTCTTTGTAAAACATACAGTTGTTGCAAGTTAAGATTTCCATAGGAAGTAACCACCTGGCACTCCTTAGAAAACAAACTTCAGTGAAATTCTGTACGAACACAAGGCAGCTTCCAGTGTTGGAAAACTCTATGTTTACTGTGCTACACGGACTGGCTCGTGGCTCTGTTCATTCATTTGGAAAAAGCCCAGATTCTATTATAGCTCAAAGTATAAACAAGACCACTTAATCAATCAGCTCTCAGAGCCCACACGCTCAGTCCCTCAGGCTGAAATCACTGCTAACCATGCTTAAATCATTACTAAGTCTCCCTGTTGACTTCCTTATTTACTTTGCTTGGCATGGCGACACGACTTTGTGTATTCAGTCCACTGCCTGAACTTCTCATCCTCATGTTAGTCTAATTGTTTCTATAGTCTGCGTTACATAAAATGACTGACAGAAAACACAAATAATTATTGAATAAATAGCATTTAGGCCTATGGGGCATCAAGTGTGAAAAAAATGTTAAAAATGTCACTAACACATTTTCTTTATTTAGCTCARTTTCTAAGTGTAAAATTGTAGTTAATAATTGTCCACTAATATTTTATTATTTAGCTTACTGTTCTTACATTTTGCTAATTTATATTAAATGTTCAATTTAAATGTTAAATAATCGTAGCAAGAACGACCGTGACCCCTGACATGACCTCTTGACCACCAACGGTCATGTCTCACAACTAACTGAACTTTGCTTTTGAAAACACTTTCTTAGAGACATAACTTAGAGACTTAGAGACATGTACATGCTACATAATATTTGCAAATATTAAAGCTAAATGTGTAAATCTAAATATAAATGTTTACGTTTAGGTATTTTGGAATGGAACACAGCCTTTTTGCTGTTAGTGTTCAGCTCTTGTTATGACATCATCATGTTACGACAAAAGCAATCGCTAATGCTGCTAACTCCTGGTGAAAAAGGCATTTAAATTTATATTCAAAATCTGTTCATTAAAAACAATATGGTCCCTGTGGTCCAGCAGTTTGAAGTGCAGCCTGGACACCGGTCACAACTGCAAGTTTGGTGTCTTGTAGGGATGCATTAGCAGGGCTAGCAGTATTAGCAGCATTAATGGTTGCTTTTGTCTCAGGATGATGATGTCACAACAAGCTGAGCACAAACAGCAAAGACTGCATACTTAAATGTAAACTTCAGCATTTAGCCACAACATTTAAGACATAAATTTTACATTAGCAGTTTAGACTTTAGCAGATGTTGTGTGGTTACAAAAGTACCAGGTCGAGGAAAAAAACCATCTCACTCTCCAGTGACACTTTCCAGCTCTRCCTGAGAGACCCCAACACATTTATAGGCCARAGAAGATACAGTCGTATCCCATATTTGTCTTTAAGCAAAACAGCCATGAAAGCACAATCCTTTGCTGGGAGCTGTGTCTCATTTTTGCTTTATGGACAAACTACTAAGCATTATGGAGACCGGGCTTTGATTCATGCTGACCATCAGAAACACAACTACAGCACATTTTTCAGCCTACGATTCATAACTTTGATATAACAGCAGCAGAAACAAGTAGCRATACGCCCAAAATATGAAAGAACTAAAGCACAGCACAGGAGGAGGGAACAGAATGCTCAAGTTCTTTAAAATTCTCCTTGGTGTTACAAATTTCTGCTTTAAATAAATTCAGTTATTTTAGGCATACTGCTTTTAATCAACAAAATAACACTATATATCTATCTAACTGTTTTGTTTTTATGTCAGTTAAAGCACACATTTTGTAGCGTGAGCTCAGTCACCGTGTTGTGAGACTGAGTTGTAAATTAAAATGTTTGGCAGACAAATAGTTGGAATCTGAAAAGCTTGTGCTGGCCCTGAGTTAATGCATTTCACRATGAGATGATGTGGCAGGGAATACAATTTTATTGGTTTGTTCTCATCCTCCTTTCAGCTCTTTTGTTGCAATTTTTATTATCTGAGGGAATTTTGTCCTTGCAAACTTTTGGCTTGTTTTGGTATGCTGTCGACCAGAACCTCCATTGATTGGATCTGTGACTGCGGAGAGAAGGCCACAAAAGTGTTTGATTCGTTAATACAGAAAACGATCACTTTAAGAATAAGGTGTTTCTGCTGTTTTGAGACCTTTTTCGCTCAAAGCTTCAATAAAACTGTTTCCAAGAAACTTCAATTATAGAAAAAAATGCACTAAATTTGATGCCGGTGTTGGTGTAAGTTCAAAGAAAGGAAAGAGATTTGATTTTTTTTTTAATATATGACATTTATTTGTGGTAGTTTAAATATTTTATTTAGAGTGCACTCCAGTAGACGTTTAAATCAACTCGAGGATCATTCAAAGACATTCATTTTAAATGATTCTTTTATGTAGTTCCTTTTATAAATATGCAACTGAGTAATTATTTACTGAACTAATCCAGCATCATTGATCCATTTTCATTATGCAAACTAAAAGAGTTTAAACAGGCCCTATGATGCAGTAAATGAAGACATTAAGCTCTGTTGGACAGCAGTGTTCACAGGTGAAGCTAAAATCTACTAATGAAATCACATCATTTCCTCTGCAGTTTGTTGGTAAGTTTGTAGCAATTGCTCCAAAACAAGTGTTTCCTCACTTTATTACAACTAAAACACAAGAGTTAATGGAGCTTTTCCTTCAGGCTGAAAGTTTTTCCTGGCTGAATCTTAAAACGTTAATATCAAATTGTTACTAGGTGTGTTGAAAATGTATTCAGCCCACTCTGCCTGCATACTACTTTTAAGTATTCGGATGGCCTTAGCCAAATTGCCTGGATCCTCTGAAAGAAGCGGGCAAATGAATAGGGAAGAGTAAATGAGGCTTAACTGAAGCTCTCCAATTTAAAGGCCTCAAAAACTGGATTTTCAGTTCTTTACGGGGTTTTATAAAAGGCATGTTGGTTATCAACCAAGGATGAAAGTGGAGGCAACACTGAGAGAACATACACTAATGGGTTACGATCCTTTTACTCGTTCTAAAAATAGTTTGCTGACTTCTAAAACTTTGCAACTCAATGCCACCTCGTATTTCTTTATATTTTGCATCAAGCTGCTAGACTTTAATCTACTTAAACAGTTTTCAAGAACTTCTGAAGATGTTCTTTGAAGTTCAGCTTCTTTTTTACTCCATTGATTTTTGGATTCTCAGTCATCAGGACAGGATCATTCTAAGTAGGTAAATAGAAGGCAGCTGGACTTTTTTTGTTTCTTGAAGACGTTTTTCTTCAAAACTGAATAAGCTTTTTTGAACAAAATAAAAGAAACTGTCCAGTTGCTTTTTTGTTTAAACACTTGGGATTGTTTTCAGTTGACTCTTTGTAACTGACCATAACTTATTGAGCAGTGCTTCTTATAAAAGTGTGAAGTGGGGGAAAAATTGAAAAATAAAAAGGTGGCAGGCTTCAAAAGCTTTTTTTCTGCAGATAAGGAACATCTGAAAGTCACATCTTTACCCAGGCTTTTATGGAATCACCTTGTTGTTGCCAAAATCCAAATTTTCTGTCTGTCAGAGTTTATTTTTGTTCTGTCGTTTTTAACAAAATCTATGAAAAATACAGAATTGTTTTTGTTAGATGATTAAAGCAGAATGGCTTCCCTTGAGTTGCAGCAAATTTGAGACTTTGTTTTGATGATTCAACAAAGATTTCATCATCACTCTGAGCACTCCTCTTTTAATGATTTGCTGGAAGTTTTTTAATAAGTCATTTTTCTTAATTATTTGATAAGTGCATATCTAACTACTCGTAAATGACAGTATCTGAGTGATTTATGTCACATGACACCCGTATAGAAACAGATTAGTTGTTTTTTGTAGCTTGTGTAGGCAGACAATTGGATATGATGAAAGAATATGGTTTTAAACTTTGATATTTCATAAAATTTTATTTTATTTATTTTTTCAAAGCTTGAGGCCCTAAAGTATGTAGGGCATGGACCCAGACGGTCTTACCTTTTCTGTGGTCCATGTGCAAACTGATACTGAAATATTGATACCACAGATACAAGAACTTTGTGTATTGACACTAAAATCTAAATATCTATACTTGATATTTCAGTCATTTCAGGTAATGTATATTATTAACAGGAACACAATGGAAAGTAACTAAACCATTGAACTATTTTCTAAATCATAAGCGCTAAGAGGGAACTACTTTTTCTTCTGCCTGAGTAACGCATAAGCCCAGTCATAGTTGCTCAGTTTTTAGATGTTATATGTTCAATATATTCATTTGAACATGTTAATTTTTATTGTAGTGCTTGATAATTAAACAAAAGCTTATTTCAATGGTTTTAAATTTTATTTTATTATTGTTTAAAACACTATTTTCACATACTTTGTCTGATTGCATTTTTTCTGTTGCATTACCATAGTTATATTGTAAATGAGGGCACCATGTCAATATACTTCAGAGTTTGAAATGAACAAATGAATGACTCTGTCTTGTATTCTTTATAAAGCAGTGATTTGAAATACTTATTTTTAGATTTACCAGTCACATTAGGTGTTTTTCACAAAGTATCGGTATCGGATCAATATTACCGATGCCAGCCTAAGTTTTACTCTGTATCAGCATCAGAAAGGAAATCAGTGGTATTGAACATCCATTCAAAAAAATACTGCATGTACTACGAATAGTAAATGTRCTGTACTCTTAACTCAAAAATAATGTAGCTCTGCTACACATGACTTATTACAGCTTATTTCTTTATATATTCTTTGTTTTCTAAGTACTGGCATGCAAGTTGCAATGAAGTAATGGCAGAAGTCTGTTTTATTGCAGAGAGTGTCCCRGTTAGAGATGTATGCTGTAATGCAGTTTGAAATGAAGCTTGTATTTCCGTTACTAGAAACTGAAAATGTAGTCRCACAGCCCAGGAGTGGAGGCAATATAAAAACGGAAAGAGAAGAAATACATCAACCCTCTGCTGAAGAGAAAAGTTCCGTTTTATTTTTACGACTGTGTCTGCGGGGCTGAGAGAGCCTCGTGACCTCCTGCACTGACAAACATAAACGGCACCAACTGAAACAACCTGACCTTGAACATCTCATGAGAACTATGCAAAACTACACTGAAGAGTTCCACTTTGCATGTTTTCAAAGTCCTCTCATTAAAAAGACTTTCTTCACTGAGCATATTAAAATTWGATTTTTCAGCTCAAACTCTTTGTGCTTCCATATATGCACCTCTTTCTGTTTCTGATCAGCTTACTGCATGAATGAGCACAATAGGTCTGAAAGTAAAATGGAGTTTGTATCAAAGCTATAAAGAAAATCTGCTTTGATTTTTCACCAGCAACACTTTTTATTTGGAGTGCAGGGTGTCACTGGCTGCTCATTTTCAAAGCAACTTTATTTCATACATTTTTATCAAGAATCACTTTGAGCAAGTGCCCTAAAACTTATCTCGCACCATATCTCTTATCTCAGTTCTTTACAGCCTACAGTTTCTGTGAAATTCAGTCTTTTAATCATGAGTCAGCTTTCTCACAAATGCAGATCTGCTTTTAGCAACACTAATCTAACACRCTTTATCAAACTAGTACATTTTACTCTTTGTTTTTCTTCCCTCTCAGGTCAGTTCTTCTGGGTCAACAGCTCAGCCTTTGGAGGACCCTGGGTCTTGAGTCCGTGGCTGTGGGGGGCTCAAGGTCTTTGCGGCTTGGATATGGCTGTGTTTCTCCACCCCAGGCAAAGCGGACAATACACCATTTGGCTCATAGAGCGAGACAAGCCACCCTTCGCCCTCTTTTCTACCGACACTCTGCCACGAATCACAGGGTAAGCTTGTGTTTTTGTACAAATAAAGTAGGGGATAATAGACTTTATTAAAGATGCTGTTGATGGAGAATAGTTCTCTTGCTGCACRTCTGTCCAGAATCATGTTCAGGTTTTAATAAATGTGAAAATGTTTAAGAAAATCATTCCATGCTTGTATTGAAGTATCCTGTTATGAGAATAATGTGAGTTGTTATTGTCAATATTATACATTCAAGTTGTCTCAATGTATGTTTGAACATTTATTCAGGACTTGTCTGATGCATAAAATAGAAACTTTTCTATTTTGATTATGTAGAAGTGTTTCTAGATGAGATTCTGTGGTTACCCTTGGAGGATGATTTGAAATTTCTCAAAAGGTTTGGATCAAATTTTGGTGAAATATTTATTTGGTGGTTGAGCTGTTTTTATATTTTTTTAAAAGACAGGCAGTCATTGTGTCGTTGGGTGCTAATCAGCAAACATTCACCTTCACATTAGCTTACTTGGAATCGAATCCCTAATTAACACCATGCCTGTGCTCTGCTCACTGGACTTTTGAATTATTTTGCAACAAATGCAAATGCTTGGTCTGTGTTTGTACTTTTGCCTTTATTAACATACTTGTAAAATGTGTTTTAGCTTGAAGATCAGCTATAAATCTTTTTCATGCTGTTTATGTGTGCAGTCTCCTGCAGCACTGGAATCATGTGAATGGCTTCACGCCTCCTCTGTCTCTATAAGTGTTGCTTTGCAGGAGCGGCTGCACGTTATTGTCTGCGTGTTTATGCAAACATTCTCTATGTTCTTGAGGGAGTGTGGCAGGGATGTGCTCATTTTGTCTGTGAAAAATTAAACTTGAGCATTATGTGTGCTTCCATTTGTAGTCAGCCGCTGCCGCCCACCCACAGAATCTCTCAGCCAAAGACACCCCCCACCCCCCCCCCCCCCCACATACACACACATCTCTGATCTGAGGGGAAGGTAGTTGATTCACGAAAAATGCAAGAACAAAAGCATCAAGAGCCACTTGAAGATGATGGAAGAGTTGGTCAAATTCTGACTTGGCATAAATAGCTGTGTTGTCTTGTACATGTTTGTCCTTTTAGGTTGTCAGTATTTAATATGTTGGCCAAAAAGATGCAAAACAATTTTTGTACTCAAAATGTTAATATTTCAACAAGAGCATGGATCATATCTTTAATAATCTTTAGTGTATTTATTTAGTTATTTTTTTATTTATTGTTTATTGTAAAAGCTCTGAAGTATACAACATTCATCATGAAGGACAATAATAGATGCTGCATTGATGTGAAATTCTGGTGGAAATTCTCTGCCACCATCTGTTCTTTTCTTTTAATAAGCCATTCAATGAAATGTAAACCTCACAGTGAAGTGAAAACATCTGCTTTTGATGTAACCATGCTGCACTTTGGTGTGAAAGGATATATGGATGAACTGATTTGTATTGATTTATGGTTTTTCACGATGTGACTGGATTGGTAGAGCATCTGTGAAATAGATGCACGTTTGAGATTTCTAAATGTTTACATCTTTGCACCAATACAATCTTATTATTAGATAACGCTGCTGCAAGCAGGTCTTTTTCTTCAGAAAGCTGCTTAAAAGTAGAGCAGATAAGTTGAAAATGGAGATCAGAATCAGCTGAGGTCTTGGAATAGAAGTTTTCCTGGAATTGAGTTGAGATGTTTCAATACTGGTTTATTATTTATATTTTATTAAATATAAACTTGTATCAAACAAAACCATAGCATAAATCTGAATTTGCTGTGTTTTAATGCATTAATATTAGAGATTAAGTTGTTATCATTTCAGCGTGATTTATTATAATATTTTAGATATCACAAAGTTAAACATATCTAACCTCTATCTCCCCTGCAAACAGCCTGCAGCCTGTCACTGTCTGCCAGCAGGGCGAGGTGTAAGGATGTTTCTCAGAGGCAGCCAGTGGCACAGTAAACAGTAAATCATCCCGTGTTCCCTCAGGTTAGACACGTCTGTCTGGCTCTCTGTGTTTTAGATTTTAAATATTGTTCTTGAGCTGCAGCTGTTTCAAGCTTTGCAACAAGAGCATGCCATTTTCTTGAATTTTTGATTTTTGATTTTGATTGTGAACTGAGACAACAATTGTTGTGATTTAGCGCTGTATAAATACACAGAATTGAATTGACTGGTCAAGCCAGTGAGCGCTTCTTTTAAAATTGAAAGCTACAGATGTTAAGTTAAGGAAGTTAATGAATTGCATCACATCTCCTCTTTAATTCCAAATCACGCCTTTAATGTATGAAGAGGAGGATGGGGCAAACCTTCCAGAGAACAAAATATTCCGTGTTTCCAGTTGCGTTTTAATGCCTCGTATCAATGCTGGGAGTGAGATTCGTGTTTGGTATAGTTTAATTTATTAAACCTTTATTCATTTTAAGTACACCTGCAGAAAAAAATCTAAATCAACCAGATTATCACAGCTAAATCAAAGGCACAAAAGAACAAAAACAGAAAAAAAGRAAACCTCATGAAGACCACATCAGAGAGGATGAAAGTGGCCGTTTAATTTATCTCAGATGTTACTAAAAAGGAATTCAAGTAGAAGATTTTGTTTAGTGTTTTGTGTTGAGGGTTATTCTTTAAAAAAAACTAAAGAATCCAACCATTCAGTTTTCACTTASCCTTGAAGCAAAGACAGAGCTGCAGGAGCTGCAGAATGTGAGTCTGAGTAAATATATTCATGTTGTAATGTCCTTGTGTTTATCTCAACATGCATGCACAGAATCCAATTTATTCCCATGCGTGTATGTGACGGGTCACTGAGAGAACCTGCGCAGCATCTCACAACAGTAAATTATCATTGCAGTTGTGATTCGTGCGAAAAGACGCTGAAGGTTCAGACGACCACAGTGTGATGTACGACACCRCTTCTACATGATCACAGATGCAG
Source organism: Austrofundulus limnaeus (assembly GCF_001266775.1). NCBI lineage: Eukaryota > Metazoa > Chordata > Actinopteri > Cyprinodontiformes > Rivulidae > Austrofundulus > Austrofundulus limnaeus. The sequence goes on along the minus strand of NW_013952404.1, from coordinate 736,297 downwards.
CAAGTCTTTGCTTCATTTACTGCAGTTCCAACCTCACATTTAACACATGCATGAACATACAGAATAATAAAGCATGCATTTACTGCTGTCATTCGCTTTACATTGGAACCTCACACACCAAACAGTCTCACTTTCAGGGAGCATCGCCGTGATGCACAATATGACGAGCTTAGTATCAAGGCCTTGAATGTTGGTGTGGAACGTGGATCGCATCATTTAGAGCACAGTGGAGAAGCAATGTGATCCTAAAACTGATCGATAAYGCTTGTAATGCGGGGGAAGGCGGCATGGAAGGAGGCAAATGTTAATGCTAAACTTTAAAGTACAGTAGGAACATTATGGCAAGTGATAAATGATACAATATCACCTCCTACACGAGTCTGCATATTAAAGAAAGTGCAAGCCACAGTTTGCACGGCCTGTGTAACGACTCCCATTTCACTCGCACTATTTTCAAGTAAATGTGACCTGGAAATGTGCTTTTAGCCCGTTAAAATGCTGCAAATATTTTCACATAACATTCTCTAGATTTGAACTTTGAAACTTTGCGCGCACATACACACACACACACACACACACACACACACACACTGGTATCCACTCTGACAAACCATCAACTGTGAAATCTATAAACACATTTGTGGAGTTTTTTTAAACGATGTGATCAGAACTGAGTGTAGTTATACTGTAGATGTACTTAGAGGAGAAAAAAGTACACTGTGCTCTGCCAGTACTCAGTTGGGACTATCATAATAAATGTTGTACCTACTTTTTAATATAAATGAACATAACTCCTGTTGGAAAACTGGTGAGACAAATGAGAGGAGAAAAACATGAATGAGTCTATTTAAAAATTAGTTTAAAACAGAACCAATTACAAAACACTTTAAAGAAACTGAAAACTTCCTGTATGATGTAATGAAAATGTAAAAAGATTCTACTTTTACCCTCGTGATGAATGGTGTCTCACACACAATAGAGACAGATGGCTGGAAACCAAAGCTTAGCTGTATATTCATTTCCAAATTGAAGCAGCTGTAATTTCTATAAGTAAAATGGATTATTACTGCCAGTAACTTCATTTCTTCATTTGGGCTCAAAAGAAGACTGACATAAGTCTCTGCAGATACATGAGGAGAGTTGAATAAATGTACATTATGCCTGCTTCTTTACTGTAGGTTTGAATATGTAAATAGAACTTTAATAATCAGAGCAAAGATGGGTAATTGAGGGAAATATTGTGACTGATTAATGGAATTTTAGATCCAGTTTTGTATTTTACACTTTGTGCAGCTATTTGGTTTAAACAGAGGAACAGAGTCAGTGTGTCTTATCAATATGAGCCCTCTCTGTGATATAAACAATGTTGGTTACTTTTTAATGTCTGATGTAAAAGGTACTGCCTCCAGGGGTGTGACCAGGAAGTTTGATGTATTTGTTAGGAGGTTGATTCATCAACATTCATTGTGCAGTCTATTCACTGAGCTGCTGGAGAGGGATTGTTGTTTTTGTCCTGATAAGAACCAAGGCCTTTTGCTGCTGTTAGCTGTTAAAGGAGTCGGAGATTTGGAATAACGTTTTTTGAAGAGGATCAACTGTTTTCTGCTATTTTATTCAGACTTCCAATTTTTTATCGTTTGTTACATAATAAAACTTTAATTAGGGCTGGGCGATTATCTGATGGTGATTGTTAATCTAGAAAAGTTTAAGGTCGATTGCAGTGATCAGCTGTGAGCCTCTTTACTTGATCAAACATGGCAGAAATTTGCGTGACAACAGCCAATCAGAATTCAACTTCTCCTGCTCCACTTACGTTTTTAAGTTGCTGAGGAAATGCAGACGGAATCAGAATTTGCTTTTCTGGGCAAGTTTCTGAGGTATTTTGGCCGCTGCCATTACATGCTAACAGGTACACGGGGTGAGCTCCCCGCCCAATAGAGATAGAGAGAAAAAAAAGAAAGTCGCCCGCGACCCACAGCAAACAGACTCACTAAAACAGCAATGTTCTCCAAAAATATGAAGCAGTCTTAGGATAATGTTTAGGACAGAATAATGTCCCAGTGGTTCTGTATTTCTCTGAAGAGCTTCTCTGTAAGATGTTTCAGCACACGATGAGCTGGACACGTAAGAAAATGTGAGCTTCCTGTCTGACTGAATTACAAACAGTGAGCTGAGAGACACGCTGCAAACTCCTGAACACTCAGAAGGGAGGTGGGTTTATCCAAGATTTTGTTGTGTGTGCAGAATCAGATATTACTTTAGAAGAAACGAAACACCTTCTGTTCGTTGTTTGATAAAGCACTGTAAACAGGTGGGGGTGGGGTTGTGTGTGTGTCTTGGGGTGGGGTCCTTAACAGAAGTAAATAATGAGCTTTGATCCTATTCAATTGGCAAGTGTGCACAAACTGTTGCTGTTTGTTGGCATGATATTTCTTTGTGACATATTTAATGTGAAATTCAATTCTAAAACTTATTTTACAAAAGGATAACTTTCTAAATGTGAGATTCTATGGGCCTCAGGCAAGAACACGTTCGTATTCTTATCCTAAATTTCTCTTACTTTTGTTCGTACAAAGGGTTCGTACGAACATGTCACGTCAGATTCAACAAACTCT
>NW_013952404.1:726196-733672 GCF_001266775.1 Austrofundulus limnaeus | reverse complement strand
TATCTGAAAAAAATCTTAGAATACGAAAACATTGGTGAATGTCACAAATTCTCCTAAATCACTCGTACGCACAATTTCAGAACAAATCTGTGCGTACGAACGGTTCTTGCATGAGGCCCATTCTATGTTTCTATGATTTACACAAAGATGTTTTTTCTTGGTCAATACCTTTTAAATACTTTGCAAAAAGAATGTAATGTTACTGAACCACAGATATTTGTTATATTAATGAAATACCAGCCATGATTTTTTTTATTTTGTAACTATCTACGCACTTTTTAGGTTAACAAAATAATTGTGATAATAATGGAGATTGGACGATGTGAAAAGTTTATTATGATCTTTTTTTTGTCATATCGCCTAACCCCAACTCCAACACATCCCAAACTCCAGTTTTGTTTTATTTTGTTTTGTTTTTTATATTTATTTTTAACATTGGCTTCAAAAATAACGTTTACGTTTAGCTTAGTTGGGGGGGGATGGGGGATAAAAGATGGAAGGTTTTGAAGCCATTATGTTTTATTCTAACCATGGAATGACTGCAGAATGTAACCTTCTTTGAAGAAAGACATCACATCCATCAGGCTGTGTGTCAAAGTTTGAAACAATTATCTTGTATAATCTTTTACAATGTGTGGTATTTATAACTCTCAGCTACTGCCGCACTAAATTTCAGTTTAATATCTGTAAAAATGACAACATTATAGCCATTTTTGTGTTTGCTAAGATTTATCAGCTTTGGTGGTTAGGGTAGGTTTATAATTTGGAGATCAAAGTTAAATGATTACTTTGTAGTTTGCAAGAATAAATGTTGTTCTTCTTTCATTTTTGTGAAAATAAAAATCCTCTAAAAGGTTCATAAAATATATTTTCTAACAGAGGAACATACACATAATTACACAATCCACTTTTCTTGGTAGTGTAGTACATTTTAGCTACAACCCACATTTATTTAATTTGTAGAAAATGTTTTTACAGTGATCAGGCTCTACACTTTTAGTCCTACTGCTTTATCTGATTTCACACAAATTATTCTTTAAAAAAAACTCCAGCCAACCCACATAGTCTTCTGCAATTGTGTTATTAGGTCCCTCAGTGAGTGCAGCTAAAGTAGAGTAGGAGAAATGGGTCACCTCGAGGCTCTGTTTTTGGCAAAGCGCTGCATTCATCCCTGGCAGGGATCCGTTCCACTCCTCCTCCGCTTAAAGCTCGGCAGAGTTGACCTCCACCTCCCGGACTGCAGTCGCCGCGGGGCTGCAGCTGATGGGAACCTCAGCACTCTGGGAGCTCTGCCAGTAAGAGAGCTGCAATCGAGAGAGATCATTAGGAGAAGAGGCACCTCAGAACTTCAGTCTTTTTTTTTCTTTTTTTTTTTTTTCTGACCACCAGTGTTGAACGTGAAACGAGCCACAGTGAGACTTGTGAATTGAGGGATGTTGTTATGGTTGTGCTCCAGAGTTGTTGTTTCTTTTTTGTTGTTGTTTTTTCAAATCAAAACTCAAACTCTTTCTCTGAGGACCGTCTTTGATGACATTTTCTAAAGTGTTCTTGACTTTGCTGCTTGACTGCAGATACAATAATCTATTTGCAACAGAGAACCCTGGATAGAAGAAGCTGAACACTGAGTGTGGATCCAAGTTATATATAAGCTTGTGCTTATTTGTAGCTTTTACTGAATCTCTTTACCTCTGATTTGTTTCTAAGAACTGTAACAACCACACAAAACCAAAGTTGTTTTTTAGAATATAAGTGCATGAAGTGAAAACAAGCTTAACATTTTTTTTTGATTTAATAAGAAAAACATAGTGTGGTTTATCCATATACACTCACCRGCCACTTTATTAGGTACAMCTGTCCAACTGCTCGTTAACACTTAATTTCTAATCAGCCAATCACATGGCGGCAACTCAGTGCATTTAGGCATGTAGACATGGTCAAGACAATCTCCTGCAGTTCAAACCGAGCATCAGTATGGGGAAGAAAGGTGATTTGAGTGCCTTTGAACGTGGCATGGTTGTTGGTGCCAGAAGGGCTGGTCTGAGTATTTCAGAAACTGCTGATCTACTGGGATTTTCACGCACAACCATCTCTAGGGTTTACAGAGAATGGTCCGAAAAAGAAAAAACATCCAGTGAGCGGCAGTCCTGTGGGCGGAAATGCCTTGTTGATGCCAGAGGTCAGAGGAGAATGGGCAGACTGGTTCGAGCTGATAGAAAGGCAACAGTGACTCAAATAACCACCCGTTACAACCGAGGTAGGCAGAAGAGCATCTCTGAACACACAACATGTCAAACTTTGAGGCAGATGGGCTTCAGCAGCAGAAGACCACACCGGATGCCACTCCTTTCAGCTAAGARCAGGAAACTGAGGCTACAATTTGCACAAGCTCATCGAAATTGGACAAGAGAAGATTGGAAAAACGTTGCCTGGTCTGATGAGTCTCGATTTCTGCTGCGACATTCGGATGGTAGGGTCAGAATTTGGCGTCAACAACATGAAAGCATGGATCCATCCTGCCTTGTATCAACGGTTCAGGCTGGTGGTGGTGGTGTCATGGTGTGGGGAATCTTTTCTTGGCACTCTTCGGGCCCCTTGGTACCAATTGAGCATCGTTGCAACGCCACAGCCTACCTGAGTATTGTTGCTGACCATGTCCATCCCTTTATGACCACAAAGCCGTTACTAGCGTGGTGTACCTAAAAAAGTGGCCGGTGAGTGTATATCATCTGTATAAAATTATAAGAAATTAGAATATACTGTAAATTGTGCTGGTAAAATAAAAACAAAGCATGGTCTATAATAAATAAAAAAATATTAAATATCACAATCAAGTACCAGTAAAAATATTTTAAAAAATCTGATTAAAATGCAAAGGTGTCCTTTTAATTATGAACATCTGACTACAACTTCAATCCCAGTGAAGTTGGGGCATTAAAGCATAATACGATGATTTGCAAATCCTTTTCTGCCTATATTCAACTGAATACATGACAAAGATAAGATATTTATTGTTCAAATGGATAAATTTTTGTTTTTTGGCAAATATTCACTCATTTTTTAATTTGATGTAACACGTTCCATAAAAGCTGGAACAGGGAATAACACAAGACTGGGAAAGTTGATACATCTGTTTGGAACCTTCCACAGGTGAACAAGTTAATTGGAAACAGGTGAGTGTAATGACTGAGTTTTAAGGGAGCATCCTCAAAAGGCTCAGTCGTTTACAAGCAAGGATGGGGCAAGGAGTTACCATTTTRTGAACAACTGCGTGAGCAAATAGTAGTACAACATTTCTCACTGTACATCTGCAAAGAATTTAGGGATTTCATCATCTACAGTTCATAATATCAAAAGTTTAAGAAAATCTGGACAAATTTCTATAATTAGTTGCTGAAAACCAACATTAAATTGAATTGTTGTTAAAGAAAATGTGATGGAACACAGTGAGAAACATGCCCAGAGTGTACCCTGCTCTTCACAGTGACCCTGAAAGGAAGATGTAAGTAAAAGATAATGGATGGATCAATGAACATTAAACATTTTTTAATATGGACTTTTTCCTGCAAAGCTGTTTGGCAACAGATTGTAGAGTAAGACGTGTCGGAAATAGGTATTTATTGTAAAATACAGCAAACTTAGACAGATTTTGTTAAATTAAACATCTTTCATTTTGATATTTTTACAAAAACCCAATGTCATGATTAATTTTTTTCTGGCGTTCTCCTAATGAAATTAAGTGAAATGTTAGAAGATCATGTCAGGAGCTTTGTTTTGGCATGACTAAATTTTGTCACACAGGTTCAGTTATCAGAGTTAAAATGTTTGGCACTTAGTTTTAGTCAAACCTGGGAAAATGAAGCAATTAACACCCAAAATAAAAGGCTCTGTGTGAACGCTGGGATGCGGGTCCCAAAATCTATGAAGAAGCATTTCTGTGGCTTGACATTCTCCTTTCCTTGTCTTTTTTCTCCCCGGGCAGCCTACTTTGCCATTTTCTTGTTTCAAATGTAAATTAGACTTGTCGTGGCAATGGCTACACGCTGTTCTTGGTGGCTTTTATACCAGCTGTCAGAGAAAGGAAAGACAGCAGCATTATTTTCACTGACTAATGCATTCTGCCTCATTACATTTGGACMAAACACAAAAATTTCTGGGAAACTCACAAAAGCAGAAAGGGAACAGAAAAATGGTAACAAAAACTGGAGGTGACTCCTGATGTCTGGTTGTCAGATGACTATACGTTGGAGATTTTCTTGTCCTTTATGTGAAATATTGAACTGTGGAAAATGTTTAACATGAGTTGGGTTGTTTTTTGATCTTATCTTATGTTAAAGACAAACTACAGAAAACATCCAAAACAGACACTTTATGCTTTTTATAACATGAATCAGCAAGATTGTAGTTATTATTGTTCATATGTTCTTGTTTTCCAAAGTTGTCTGCATATATTTTCATATTTTGGCAATTTTTTTGTCTGCAGTGTATTTTAGTGTCTGTGTGTGGCAAAGCTACAGAAATGAAACCTTTCAGCTTCATCCAGGAAAGCACAAAGGTTCATCCTATCCACAGATGACTTATATTTTGTCATCTTCAGCTTGCATACTCAACAATCCTTCCCTTCTCAAGCTCACTTTCACCCGTCTTTGTGCTTCTTCTTCACAGACATGTTATATAAGATTTTGTGTTTTTTTTTTATTCACAAACCTTTCTACTGCTCTCATATACTTTCCCTCTTATCTCTGAGTCTTTAATCATATTCTCCTAAAGTTGTCCTTTTACATTCCTGACACTTGAAGTTTTGTAGAGAGAGAGAGAGAGAGAGAGAGAGACTCTCAGACTCAGACTCCCTAGTTTGTACCTATGGCAAATGTGTGAGAACAATGTTAAAACCCCGGTTTTAGAAGCTCAACATGTAAATGAATAGAGTAAAATAAAAGTGCAGAGATTCGCTGAATTTAGAGGCTCATAAAATTTTAATTTTTTTGATAGTTGATGCATACAGAAGGCTAAGTTAAATTTAAGTTGAGCTTTATTTATAAAGAACATTCTGTGCATAAATCAGTAAAATTATTTCTAAAAGGAACACAAAAGTTCAAGTGCACAAATGCATTTTGAAAATAATGAATGCTAAATACAGTATTCATTCATACGAACAAATGAACGTATTCATAGTCACATGATTAAATGAAAACTTATTAACACATTAAACAGATGGGAGGGACCCGCCAATAAAGAAAAGTCAACTAATTATGTGGTTTATGACATTTGTCTGTTCACTGAAATCATTAGTTTTATTATCTCAATCWGTCCAAACAAATGGATCACAGCAGCTGACGTAATCACTGAGATACCAGCTCAAATCAGTGCATCTTTCATTCAGAAGGTAAAATTAGTTGATTATTGATAAACTGACTAAATAAATGTAGAAAAGCTGTCTTGTTCTCTACAGCCTGCAGACATCTATGGTGGGCCAGAATTGACAAAATGAAAAATAAAAACAGAAATGTATGAATGGCCCAATAATTAAATACAAAATGCATCAATTATTTAAAAAGTAGAACATTTTCTCATGTTTATATTTTAATTGACCATTTGTTTTCCATCTTAGTTACAACAAATGATATATTTTAGAATATAATTAAAATTTGCCTGTTTTAAAATAAATTCATTTTACTTGTAGATGCATTTGCAACTCAAATGTTTAGATTTTTTCCCCCCACAACTCTTTTTATTTCCACCTCTTGTTTTTACATTTTTCTGTCTCTTGTTTTTACTTTATGCATTTCTGCCTCATTATGTAAATAAGGTGGGCTGCCCTTCTTGGGTCAACTCCTTTTACTATTGATCAAAAGACGGGAAGGAGCAAGATCCATGTGAAGTTGTGGGGAAAATAAATAAAAACAACTGAGAGACATAAATGCATGCACGAGTAAAAGGAAAATCTAAAAATATATATTTTAAAAAACAGTCAAATTTACATTTTGTGCTATTTGTTGGAACTAAGCCAGAAAAATAAATATGAAGGCCAATTCAATTATAAAACATGAGGTAAAGTTCTCTTTTTTTTAATTAGTTGGTGCATTTTAAGTGTGTGTCTTTATTTATTGGGTCATTAATATATTTCTGCTTTTATTTTTAATTATGTCAGTTTTGGTTTTCCTTAAACATGAACCTAAATCCCCCTGCTATACTTGGGTCAAAATGACCCCTGAGGCCTCAGGGTCACTTTTTGACCATTCACTTTATGAATACAAAACGTTTTGCCATCCTTTTACCTCTGAGTTGTCAGTATATTAAAGTTACTTTGCATCAGAAATATTAGAGAGTTTGAAGTGTGACATCTGGAACCAGGAAGCAGGTTTTCATGTGTTACATGATGGTGGCACTGACTGCAAATACAAGTCTCAGTACAAGTGTTGCAGCAATGTTTCAAATCTTTTTCAGCACTTTGGTGTCATCATGCAGCTCAGATGAAAGTGAGCATCCCTTCAAGTCTAAAATATACATAAAGACAAAGATGTTTTCTAGACAACTGAGTTTGTTTCTAATGTTTGGATACTAGAAACAAACAGATTAATCTGTGAAAAATGATTTCATTTCTTTAGTTAAGCAGAAACAAAAGTTTTTATTTTTTATTTATTTTTTTGCTCACACAATTGGAATGAATTTCATGGACAAGTATTAAATCTGTGACCAAACGTTTAAAAATAACAGAAATATGACCCAACAGGGAAAGGCACTGTGACCTGAAGCTGATTCAATTTAGAAACCCAAAGATATGAAAAATGTTTTGACTTTATCATCAAACAGATTGCAGCTGCTTTCAAGTTTCAACAAAATAACTCCTATCTGGAGTTTCAACTGTTTATTTTTTTTACTGTAAATCAGACTTTATTCTTAATGTTTCTTAAATAAAAGCTGTAACCAAATGTGATTTTAACTTTTTGAATATAAAGGCACTGCAACATGAGGACTATATAATGACTGCAGAAATTAAATTTGTGTTGTATGTTATTCTACTGGTCGGTGTTCAGAAGTTTTAATTAGGTCTGCTCAGGTCTGTCTTATTTGTCAAGGCTCACAGAGGTGCCTCAACTTTTTATCTTCTGCAGTGGCTTTATAAAAAGGAGACATTTCATGCTTATAAACTCTTTTTCTCATTTAATCATTCAGTTGGTGTCTATACAAATTGGAACTGTGATGCTTTGGTTTAAATTCCTTTTTATTGTAACTCCACAAGTCCCTCTTTCACCCCTTTTCTGAGGTGTGTCTCAGATAAATTCATTTTGAGGCTGTCTCTTTAAATCCAAACAAGGTGCTTCACCCCCTACCCCCCTCCAGCTTCCTGACCAGTTCTTTCTAGTTTGATAGAGGGATTTACGACTATATAACAGCGCAGAAGCATTACAGTGGGTAAAATAAGTATTGAACACGTCACCATTTTTCTCAGTAAATATATTACTGGAGGTGCTAATG
>NW_013952404.1:720748-725538 GCF_001266775.1 Austrofundulus limnaeus | reverse complement strand
TCATTTGGGACTGAACCAGCTGATATTAACTTGCATTGACAAGGGGCAGGCGTGCTTTCAAATTACTGAGAGTTCAGTCGGTGTCTTGGATTTCCATGCCTTTTTACACCTCCCTTTCTTAAGTGTGTTCAATACTTTTTCCCTGTGCCATTCCACATTATTACAAATAACTTCATTTCTGGACATTTATGGTTTGATTTCTTTGTATGTATGGATCACTTGGGTTGTTACAGACAACTGATGAAAATTTCATGTCATTAAAACCTCTAGTAATATATTTACTGAGAAAAATGGTGACGTGTTCAATACTTATTTTACCCGCTGTATTTACAAAATAATTAAAAGATGTCACCAAGTGAAGACTTGTCCATCCAGCCTTACATGTTGGAGCCAGAGTCTGAACCATAGCCAGAGGAGAATGAAGACCAACAAACTGTAGTCTGTAAGTCCAGACCTTATTTGGCAGTTCCGTCGCAAAAACTGATGTAATAGTTCAGAAAATTTCAGAGAAAACTGAACAGGTTAAAATTATGACACAAACAGTATATAAAGGTATCTATGCAGCACCAAGAGAAACTAAATTCAACTTTTCTGCTCTTCTAGAGACTCCAAGTACAAAACAAAATGATTTAACAGCTTAACGAACAGTGGATTTTACATGATATGTCCCTTTGAAGACATCCATGCATCTATCCATTTACTTTACTTGGCTTTATGTTCAAAGCTGCGAGGGAGATGGGGAAACACAGCCTGAACAGATCGTATGTCCATCAGAGACAAACGGTTCACACACTCACTCACACCTAGAAACAAATTAGCATTACCAATTAAAATGCAAGCTTGTGGACAAAACCCTCACATGCATAAGGAGGAGCTGCAAACTCCACAGAGAAAGGCCCCACAGGGAGACAAACATGATCTTCTTGCTGTGAGGCGAGTCTAACCTCCGCCCCGCTGTGCCGCTTAATTTAACTTGAACTTGGTTGTTTTATATCAAAAATATCATCAAACAATTTTTTAAAGCTGTTCAGTCCTATCTTATTTCAGTTCTTTACAACATTTAACAGTTTATTCAAGAAAGCTTTAGCTGAGCTTCATGTTGTCTTTGGATTTCTCTGCCTCTATCAGCAGTAGGAAAAACATCTGATCACTGACGGTCCATAACGAGCATCACCACAGATGAAAAGGTTTGTTTTGGTAATAAACATCTTTTTTTTTTTTTTACATTTTTTCCTTCCTATCAGCTTGATGGAAGTTTCTTTAGTTTTTGGTCTTTTAAGCTTTAAATGAGACTCACCAGGTGTTAGAACCTTGTGGTGAAATCTCAGTGGATTTGGTGAAGAAGCTTTCAGACTTGATCAGAAAAATGCTGCCTTTGTTCAAGGGAGCTTTCTTCACTTAGCTTAGTTTAACTTCTCTTTTATTCTGAGCCAATTAGTTTTGCTATGAATTACATTCTCTATCCCCAAGCATCCAGATGTTTTCCTTTATTCTAGTTTTCGTGCAGCTGCTTTTTAAAACAGTTCGGAGTCTTTGTGAACTGTCTGTCTGGTTATAATACATATAAAATAGACTGCTTGGCCAAAAAAAAAGGTCACAAAATATTTTGTTGGACCGTCTTTTGCTTTGATAACAGCACACATTCACTGTGGCATTGTTTCAATAATCTTCCTTGATCTACAGTATCCAACAGCAACCCCAGATCGCAGCACTGCCCACACAGGCTTGTACAGTAGATACCATACCATACCATACCACTTTTATTAATAAAGCACTTTAAACAGCGCAAGGCCAACCAAAGTGCTGTACATGATGGGTGCATCCTGGAAGATGATGTTTTTAATATTGTATTGGAGAGTTTTAACTCAATTTTAATAGTTTCTGTAATCTCCTCAGACATTTTCTCTGCTTGATGCCAAAGATCTGACCCTTCTCAAACAGACTGACATCTTTCCACGACCACAGGATGTGTCCTTCCACGTGGTTGTTTAAGAAATGAGAAGCAACTCATTGCACCAGTTGAGGTTAAATAACTTGTTGCCAGCTGAAAGACAATCACCCATGCAGTAATTATCCAATAGGAGACTTGTACCTTTTTGCTTAGTTATCCAGGTGGCAACTATTTGTTTTGTTTGGCCAGGAATTGTATAATCTGGATGAAATCATAATGCAGGCCTTTCATCTTCATCATAGTCTAGCTAAATACCTTGAAATTGGCCTCTGTCTTTTTTAAAAAAAAACCTACCATTTCTGACACTCCCACTTCAGCAACTTCTTTGAGCTGTTTACAACAGGATATAGGAGTGTTGTATTTTGTTGTAGAAAAAAACTAAAAACACAAAAAAGGAGAAGCAGCAGCAACTTTATGAAATATCAGTTTTGGAAAATGCCAACTCAGGATACAATTGAACCTTTCTGGAATGATCCCACATTGGATGCAGAATGTGTGTTTTCTGAAAAACTGGAGCAAGTACAGAGGCTCTTACAAGATGTTTCAGCTTGGTAATATATTGCCCTGTGATTCTCTCATACATATACATCAATGTTGAGCTACTTTTTGTGAATAAACTATGAGTATGGATCACTGTGAAGCTATGTTTTGCAATGAAATCATGAACATCCAACATTTTTAAATATGTTTTGCAATGAAATCAGTAGTTTATAAAATATTTTTCCTGCCGCTAGTCTGCAGGAGTTGTGTATGGGAGGGGTGCTCTTTGGGTAAATTGGCAGTGCTTTGTACCAGCAAGCATTTAGGCAGCTCCACGTGGATACCACAGGAGATTCAAGGATTTCTCAAAAATGCTTGAATGAGTCAAAACAACACTCTGGGTATGTTTTTGATGAGGGAATAACAATTTATCATGATATAAAGCTCAAAAAAGTCAACTTTGCATAATACCAGTCATTTCATTTAGAGAGATTTTGTGGCGTGAGATCATATTATGTCCCAAGTTTATAAACTTTCCAACTTTATAAATAAGTACACTTGTTATCCCTTTACCTTCCATGATGGATTATTGTGCAGCTGTTTCTGCTTGTGGTATGGAGGTATTTCTATTGATATTCTCGAACCAACTCATATTTGGAGGGGAAGCAGATGGCTGTTACGGCCCCCCTCTTCCTGAGGGTTATTTCCCCACAAATAGCTGCCACTTGTGCTGCCCTGACACACATCTTAATTATCTCCAAGCACCTAACTGCTTCTCCAAAATATGGCCTCTGGAATTTGAGCAGCCTGCTGATTTTTGCCACCTGCAAAACAAGCAAGCAAAAACCCTAAAAATAAATGTATAAAATAAAAATGTGCATGCAGAAAGTTTCATCATCACATGACCAATTGTACTTTTCACTGCTTTTAAATTGTCAGTATTAAATTATGGGAGTACTGTGTTGAGAGCAGCTTGGTGTTAAAACACATCTGTCGGTGGGCGTGCTGAAGTGTGGGCACGAACTTTACCAAAGTTATGCAAAAATGTGCAAACTTACAAAGTGCTGCGTTTAAAAGAGTTACAAGTTAAACATTTGAGTAAAAAAATGAAAAACAATTATGAAAATTTAAGATAAGATCAGAATTAAACGAGGTAAAAAAAAAACATTGGTCATAAAAGGAAGCTCAACACTTCAATGCAAGTTGGATTTGTTTGGATGAACTAAAAAGGTGATAAAAACATTGCAAAAGTAGCAAAATCCTGAAACAAAGCATTTTTTCATAGCCGTCACTCACAAACACTGACAGTTTGTTCAACTCTACCAAACTTCTAAATCTAAACTTTTTGATTTAGCTTTTAAACTAGAAACAGCTTTTTCCCATATAAACCAAAAAAATCAATCAAAGAACACACCAGGCCTGTCCTGTGGTAAATTATTAACTGATGCACACAGAAAACAAGAATACACCTGGTTCCACACTGTAATCTGTGTGAATTAAAACTAAAATTTTCTGTATATCCACTTACATTTAATACTTTAAAATGTGTACTTTGATCACAGACCTTTTTAAAGTAGTTGTGTTTTCTTATTACTCTAAAATAATCAATGTTAGATTTAACTGCTTGACTTTTCTGTTTGTCTCAAATACAGTTTTTCATTTATCACATTTTTAAATTTAAAATGAACAATAGAAAAATCAAAAGTACCAGCTTCAGTTTCTTTTCTGCAAAGAGCTAATCTCTTCATCTGTGCTGATTTTTGTTTCCTGGAGATTTTCATCCTCCATGAAACTTCTGTGGTTCTGTGATTTTGTACACACTTGTTCATTTTGCCTCTGACTGACTTGGAACAAAGTAACGGAATCAAGTAAAGATTTAATCTGAAATCCCAGCATCTGAGGTTCGTTCAGCGGATGCAAGTCAGACGCCAGCCATGCTTGTATGAGGATATTGTTCATTTCTGAACCAGATTAGATCTGTGCAAATGGATCAAAGCAAAGACCTTGTTTTTCTTTGAACACAAACTCTGCAGGTCTTTTTCCAACCTGTTGACGAGACATTTGAGTGTGTAAAATATATTCTTCTACATAAAGAAACTGATACGATCGACTTACAAGAACTGTGCCTCAAAACCCTTATTTATTGGTAAAAATCACAAGATTCAACAGAAGGGATGAGAGTTTGTAGCGAACATGTTTGATCTTTTATTATTCTTTTTCATGAGTTGCTTTGAAACATTTCATATCGTGTAGCTCATTGTAATTATCCATCCATCCATCCATCCATTTTCTTCCGCCTATCCGGGGTCGGGTCGCGGGGGCAGCAGCTTCAGAAGGGAGGCCCAGACCTCCCTCTCCC
>NW_013952404.1:718708-719669 GCF_001266775.1 Austrofundulus limnaeus | reverse complement strand
CACCTCCAGGCCTGGCTCCAGAGGGGGGCCCCGGTGACCCGCGTCCGGGCGAGGGAACGCCAGATCCAATGCTTGTATTCATCATAAGGGGTCTTCATTGTAATTATGATTTTTTTTATTTCATAGCAGTGAAATATTGTAAACGTTAAGCGAGCCTCGTTCCATCAAAACTGTACTTTTGCAGGGATAATTAGATCATCTTAGCATGTTAATGTAAACCTTTAAAATATGGTGAACTTCTATAGAACAAAGTAAAGCTGACAACTGAAAACTTTTATCAAACAACTAATAAAAGAGATTGGGCCCTAATAATATAGTCCTTTTGACCACTCAAAACCTTAAAGCCACTACAGTATTCATATAATAGTGTTCATATTAAACAATATAAATATTTTCATTTGGATTTAATCTAAGCAATCTGCTTTAATCTCAGTCCTGTAGCCTTTACTTTCAGTCATGTTCATGTTAAATGTTTTCATCCCTCTGAGTTCATTCAAACACTTCAGGTTAAATATCTGTACACAGAACCTGACCTGAAAAGATCTGAGGTTGGATTTATAAAACTGGCGTATGCACAATTTGAGCCCAGAAACTTGAGTACGCCACTTTGTACGGCAAGGTTGTGATTTATAAAATCCAAACTTGACGTGAAAATGTGCGATGCCTCACGCCAGCTCTGACCCATGCGTACGCTCATTTTGGAGACGGGAAACTGTGACACAGATGGTGAAGTGAAGAATTAGAGCCACACTGTGTAATGATCAGTGTCATATTTAATTTACCTTCATAAGACTTAGATATTTATTCAGCTTTATCATCAGCTTTCTTAACAGTAATAGTTATGCTTCTGCTGCTGAGCCATGAGGACCTTTGAAATAAAAGAAACTTAAATCTTAAATAAAAGTTCCCACGCGCAACTCCCTTCATCAGCTTCCTCCTCAAACGACCCTGACCCACAGAC
>NW_013952404.1:706269-715598 GCF_001266775.1 Austrofundulus limnaeus | reverse complement strand
TGTTTTATAAATCTGATTTTTTTTTTTTTTTTTTTTTTTTTTGCGTACACCATTTCCGCCTTTTGGCCATACGTTCACTTTTAGTATGGTTTCCACGCAATCCTTTATAAATGAGACCCCTGAACTGTCACTTTAAAGGTTTAGACTCTTGAGCTGCATTGATGGTGTACAAGTAGGGATGAGAGAAACTTGGCTGAAAAAATCAAGGATCCTGTTTGAATTTTTACACGCATAAAATATGAAAAGACATGATTTTAAAAAATGTTTTCCAAGCTTCTGGTATTCATGAAGTCCAAGTTCAACTTTTTCTTACAGGATCTTTGAGAATAGCCTTTTTTTAATCCCAAAATATCCAAACTAATATTCGCTCATAATTTCCTTAATTCTCAGTGTAACCATTAAAAAGAGTCATGCTCTAATTTGTACAAACAGAGATAGTTTTATTTCTTATTTCCTGTTTGTGCCTAAAAAATGTCATGAATAGTTAATCCGATAAAAATGACAATATGCTGTATTTTCATGCTAGATTACTTTCATTTTACCATCATAATTGGCGATAAAAAAAGAATTCAATAACTGCCAGGGATTGTTGCCCAATAAAATATTCCCTAAAGGCAGAGGATGTGATAAATAATATAAATCATGTAGTTTAATTGCGTTAAAAACAATCTGTGAATTTTTTCTTTGTCTGTGTGTGTGTGTGTGTGTGTGTGTGTGTGTGCGTGTGTGTGTGTGTGTGTGTGGGTTTCATCTTGCCTTTAGGCTGCTGAAGGTATTTATAATGCAGGACTCTGAAGATGTTTGACTCAGAAAATTAGAATCAATAGTTCTGCAGTTTTTGTCCCTGTAGTTTTAAAACTGATACGTTGTTTGTTTGCTTCCAAAACCTTACATCGATTTTAAAAAAGGAAAAAGAAAAAAAAGGATCTGAGAAAGTGTTTATTTCTAAAATAACAGAATTAAAACACTCGGCCTGCACACAGCACTGCTCGCCTTGATGCTTTATCTGCAGGCAAATGTTGTATTAGCTGGTGATTGCATTATATTTCTAGTGCTTCACTCAGACGTCTGGTCACTGGTGAAAAATAAAGCATTTTATTTTCCAAAATTAAAAAAATGGTTATTCTCTCAAAAGTCTAGATTTTCAAACGGCTATTATTTCAATAAGTAATTGAAATCTGCAATTTGAGGCGAGGTGCTGATGCACAATAGCCTCTATTTAATTATTAGTGTATTATAAAAATCCAGCTGCTAATCACAGCTGCTTGGCTCCAGAGAGGATTCGGTTCCTTGTCTTTGACATGAGTACGTGCAACACTGTGAGGCTGAAGGCAGCAGAAGCTGTTCTGAAGAAATGTGCACCGAGGCACGTTTTGCAGGCACCAAGCTGCAACACCGGGGTGATGAGAACAATCGCATTTATTCTCCCAGAGAAACCAGTTAGAAGGAAACAGAGAGGGAAGTGATGCAACTTGGTGACATGCTGCTCAACCATTGTTTTGATTGTGGCTTCATAACGTCAGCTGGTGTTTCTGCTGAGTTTTACAAACTGCATCATCTTCATCATTTCAAGTGGACAGAGTGTGTGCCAGCGTCTTTGTAACATTCTGCACAGGAAGCATTTCACCTGCTGTGTTTCAGAAAGTTTTTTACTAAGATCAACTGTTGAAGTGACAGACTTAGTCAAACCTTGAAAAAAAAAGGTTTACGATCTCATTCTGTAAGCACATCCAGTACTTTAACTTAATTTGACAGAGCAACTTTTACTTTTGAGTAGTATTCAACCATGTTGTAGGATTAGTGCTTTTGACTCAAGTTATCAAAGGGTATAGTTGTTTGTTATAGTTGTTGTAGACGGTGGTGGCCATCTTGAAAAGTGCTCTAAAACCCAGCAGAAGAAATTATTTTCGTTCAAGCTTAACTTCAAATTTGTTCAAATGCTTCTGCTTATCTGATAAAAGATTTTCCATCCTTTCAACATCATTTTCAAAATGTTAGACTCATTTTATTGCTGTAGTTTGAGATAGAAAACATATAAAAAACCATTAAATACCCCATGAGAATTGACTGCCGCTCTGCTGCAAAACAATGAAAGATGTGAGCTTTGTTTCTCTAATGTGTATCGATTGTATTATTTGAATCACAAATGAACTGCTGACATCATGCAAACATATTTCTATCTCTGCTGCATCGAGGATTTTAAAGCCATGCTGTTTTTTATTTGTTGTTTTTTTTTTCTTTCTGGTTAAATGAACATCAGTGGAAATGTTCTTGAGGAAAAGGAAACTTGTAGATTCATATTTTTCTGTCTTCTGTTGACATAAATACACGCTTATTTGTTTTTAATCAAAAAGAAAAAATGTGGAAGTAACTGATAGTAATAAAGTTCCAGTACTTTTATTTCCCTCACCACGTTCTGAGCTTCAGATTGAAGCTTTCCATCAGTCCCAAGAGACAATTTTAGAGAAAATAAAAGTGCAACAGATTTTATTACAAAAATCTGTTCAAACTACGTGAAGAGGTCTAACAGGAAGCAACATGTTTACCTTGTTATGTCTCCCCCACAGTCAGTGCAGAGTGAGATTTGTGGGGGGGGTTTTAGATGGTGCTGGTTGATAAGTTTATCTCTTATATATTTAGTAGTTTAAAAACAACTAGTTTCCCATGTTTTAAATGAGATAAGACACAATAACAATAATGTTCAAAGGGCAGCACTTTTGTTTGCTTTCTTGCTTTGGTTCTATAATTTTTCATGGATTTAGCAACAGCTCCAACAAAGGTTTCCATAAAACATTTATTCTGAGTTATTTTCTTGAACGGATCAACAGGAAAGCTGGACTTGAGGCTTTGCTGCATTGAGGAAAAAGCCGACTTGAAACCAAGTTTTCCTTTTTAAATTCAGCTGTTTAACCCGAATCCCACTGGTTCTTACCTTTTTTAGCTTTTGGATACATTCTACTTTTCAAAACAAAAACGGTCCCAGCACACAGCACACCTCAGGCGAGCAGGATCAATCCAGGCCATGAACAAAAGCAAATGTATATTTTTCTTTTGTTAACTTTGGCTGATGGGAATCGATGCCAGTGCAGTCTAACTCCTCAGGAAGCATCTTCTTCCTCCTTCCCTTCTGGTGGATGGGAGTCAGCATGGTGGGACACCCAATTTTGTTTGCAATCCCAGGGTTTGAAACAAGATTACGCTGATTTAAAGCAGCAGGAGTCTAAATGTCAGTACAAGGTGCTGCCCAGAATAAGATAAATGGACCTCTCTGCAGCCTCTGACACATAATGACTCCTGTAGTAAATGCTGGTTTTTGTCAGAGTTGTCTTTGTAGCTGCTTCAATGAGATTACCTGATCATGTAATCCCACTGACAGAGATGTTTCCAGGAAAAGAAAACCTCGTTGTGCACAACTTATATACGTTTCCACTGTTTTCATCATTAGGAGCCGACAAGTTGTGATCAGCCCAAAGGCTCAGCTGCAGCCCTCAGTGAAGGGAATCCTTGTCTGCTTGTCTTCATTCATTACTGCACCAGGACACCTTTAACTGATCATTTGTGTGCTCTGGATAGTGTGGAGATTCCACAATAAGCCGGTAAACCAAACCTTTAATTCTGAAGCCCAGTCCTCCTACGCTGACCCCCGTCAGAGCTGCTCATTTGGCATTTTAACCGTAGCTCACATGTCAAGGTTGGTGACATGAGGTAAAACAGTCAGGGACTGCTAAAACCTCAGCAACACCAGAGCCTCAATCAACATTTTTCTTCCCCCGGTGATACTTTCATTCTCCAAAGCCTCAGGATGCCGAGCAAAAACCCTCCGTCCTTCCAGCCCACTGTGTTCCTTTCCTGCCTCCACCCACTCCCTTTGTCATTGCTTTGTTTACTTGAACAGTGCTGCAGCGAAGCAGATGCACCTGTCCTCTGAGCAATATTTGGCATCTGGGTGCCTCCCTCGGCGGATGACTTTGTAACTCATCAAATGCTCTTTTGAAGCTCGCTCAGTATTCAGGTGGTGAGGCATGCCAGCGAACATCACAGGTGAAACTGTTTCAGGCAGATCAGTCTGATTCGAAAGGTCGAGCTGCCACAGGCACTTTTTGTCAATAATTGTTCCTAAAAACAGAAAAAAAACACCTGTACCACATTTGATTCAGATCATTTTACTCAGTATTTATAGTTGCAGAAACGTACTTTTTGCTACATTCACACTAAAAATGGGATAAATCAACATGTTTATCACTAATTTGGATTTAAATGTGCTTCAAACATCCATATAATACATTTATTTATTATATTTCATTTCTTTCCTGTGACAATATTTGAGCCAAACTTTTCATCTCCTTCCCCGACAACCTTAAAAAGCAGTCTTCATCACAAGTCATTTTTAAGTGACTTTATCGACTTACCTGTCAGCATATCAAGTATTCTCGAGGTCGAGACTAATTTCTCTTTAAGTATTGCTTTATCAGGTACCACTAACAACCGCTGTCTGTTTCTACGGGTGGTTATTTGCTTTTTAAGGGCTTTAATGAAAAACTAAAGTTAATAAAATCTGTATGCTGTGTGCGCTAGGAGGTTTTATTAACACGCTATAATGTGCTTTTTTAAAAAATGTTGTTTAATGACACATTTTCAAACACAGGAACTTTTATGTTTTATAAATCATGACACATCTAAAGAGCTCAACAGAAAAAAATACATCAGTGTTGTGATGTAAAAGAAGCTTTATGTCCAGATGTTTTAGCAACATGTCCTTTTTTTTCAGTATTCCAGTGGCTCCGCCACGGGCCAGCATGACCATTACCACAGATATATTCATTAACCTGATGACCAGTGACTTCTCAGTGCCACAACTGGTGACCTTTAACGATTTGCAGTAATTGTTTCATCATTGTTCTGAGAGGTCTGAGCATGACTCAGAGCTTTCAGTGGAGAGCAGGAGCAGGCCTTTGATGTGCAGCTTTATTAACGTCTTCCAGCTGGATTCTGTCAGTTAAGGATTACAGACGGCTGCTGGTTTGTGTACTGGTGCATACAGCTGTGTGTCGCTTAGAGGACGACGCTTCTCTTGTCAAGGTCAGGCTGAGAGAGAGGAGGAATTTTATCACGAGGGAAGACACAGAACATGTGTGTTTTAACAAGATGAGACGCTGGATGTAAATGCTGGGTCTTTATGGAGGACAGTGCTGTATGGCTACAACACATCATGGGAGAGGTGGACCAGGGATGGGCAACTGACGGCCCGCGGGCCAGATGACATCTGTCTGGCCCAACAAATGAGCAGCTCAAAGCAGCTCTTGGAATCTAAGAGCTGCAAACTTAGTCTGCTCAGAAGTCACCACTACAACACTTTGCACACAGTTAATATGAGAAGTTTACTGAAGTCATAAAGAACGGCAACTTTTTCACCAGTACAACTGTTCTACATGCATTTGAGCATGAAATGTGTTAAATTACAGCCTGTTGGTTTAATAAACTCATCTACATAAACATTGATAAAATGATAGTTCTGTTTTATAACATTTTGGTAAGTGTGCAGCACTATGTGGCCCCTTCCATCAAATTACCCATCCCTGATGTAGACCAATAGGATGGCCACATATTTAGGCTGATTTTTGTCATTTTGTGTTCTTTTGTAAATCTGCATTGGTTGTGGGCAGCACAGGTATTACACTTGACTTTACATTCTTTTGTCATAGCACTTCCTGCAACAACTAGAGCTGCATTTTTCTGAAAAAAAAAAAACTAAAATAATTAATACTTTAGTTCATCTTTTGGCTTGGTTTTTAAATCAAATACTTTAGTTCATCTTTGATTTAAAAACCAAGCCAAAAATATATTCATTTTCCTGACTCCCACTCGGGCAGTGTGGTATTTACTCAGGATTTTGTTTGCCTCAGTTTTTGGTTGAAAATGTTTGTTTTAGAGAGAAAATATGAATGACAAAATTTGCAGTCTGCATCAGGCTCTAGAGCTCAGGTACAGGCAAGCATTGTTATAGATTGCTTCTTCAAAATTTAAACTTTTATACTTTTTTCATGAGCCAAAACTAAAAGAACTGGCTTTAAAAATCAGCTGAAATCAGATTAAGCCGTTAGAAAAAGCAAAAAAAAAAAGAAAAAAAGGACTTAAATTTATGTTTTTACATTGTAATATAAACTGTCAATCTCACACTTATTTTCTCTTTAACTATCAATTTTAGTTCTGTGAAACATAAAACCTTTTTTCCCACTGTAGTTCAGTTTTATTGCATTTTTCACCTCAGTTATTTGACTTTTAAAGCAGTTCAACAGAAGCAGCTGTATTTTCCACCTTGTCATCATGGCTTTTAACCATGACAGGTTGACATCAGACTCACCCACCTGTTTCCCTGATTCATTTTCAAAGAAGCTGACTCAACCTGACGTAAATGTGACACATTCCACTTATTGCTTTATTACATACATTTTAGCACTCCGAGAAAAACCTAAATAAAACCTGTAAATCTAACTTAGTTCTGAACGTAAAGTGCCTGTTTGGAATGGATTCTGTATCAGCTGTATTTTGAGTGTTTCTTGATTTGTTTTGGTTTTGGTTTAATGCTTATTTTCTCTGCTTTTAGAGGAAACCCTTTGTCTGCTAAGGCACAAGTTTCTGTCTCTGTAAAAACAGTTTTTTTCAAAATAACCCGCAATCCCGTGGTTTAGAAGCTTCCAAAAAATATAATTAGGCAGGAAAACAACTGTATTTTCTTTCCAGTTCAACAAAAATGCCCTTTAGATTTAATTTCCACATGTTTTTGCTCTGTTAGGCTGTGCTTTGGGTGCAGGGGGTTGCTGTAGTCATTAGGTGGGATTTTGGTGAAGAAAAACAAAAGTGGAAGTTTTTCTTCCAGCGCACAGTTCAGACACCTTTTTGCCAGAATGGAAAATAACAGGCTTTTTTTTCTCCCACGATTTAACAAGTACACTGTGTGCAATTTATTTTTCTTAAATAAGGAGAACAGCGTGCCCTAAAAAGAAAGGGAGCAGACATGCTAACAGTTACACAACAAGAACCCTGAAAGTACAATTAATGATGATGTTAAAGCATTTCAGGTCACACTGCCGACCCAACTATTATTGTTTTTTTTAAATGTTTAAATGTTATTTATTTATTTTTACATAAATAGCAAATAATATTACACATCTCCTATTTAATGGGTATAAAGAGTTGCTTTTGTTGAAGGATATTGCTGCAAAGTGAGATAAAAATCAGTATATTTGTTGTATTTCAGGTCTACAAATCATTTTCACCTCATCCGAACAGAATGTTTTTCAAACTAGAGAACTTGACTGAATGCTGAGACTGATTTTACAGAACGTGGCTTTGTTTGTTTATTCCAATGTAGCATGTACAAGATAAATATTTAGTGGAGTCTCAGTCAAAGGCAGAGTTGCATCAACAAATCCAGTCAGGGAGAATTTGGTCATTTTAGGGTTCTCTCACTGTAAAAAATTATTAAAGTTTAATGTTTTGATCTATTAAGATTTGGTTGCACAACTTTAGGGATTGAAGTTAGACTTTAAACTTTTTGAATAAATAATGCATCTTTTAGACCCAGAAACCAGAACGTTGGGTTCAGTAACATCCTTACAGTTAATCCTCATTATGGAGGTTCCTGCATAGATATATTTATTTATCATTTAGAGCTTTTTCTCACCCACCTTTCTGTGGTGGGCATTAATGTTTTTGTGTGCGTAAATTCCAGCATTAAAACCTGCTGGTGCCGTTTGCAATCATTCAGGAAAAAAAAAGATTTTGTTTTGTTTTTTTTTTTGGGGGGGGGGGGKGGTTATCCAGTTAAAATAAAACAAGTCCAATCTCTGCATGGAGAAGAGAAGTTCACCTGCAAACAAAATGAACTGGTCTCAGCTGCTGACTGCATCTTCAGACCTTCATTTCTGTCAGGGTTTCTGTGAGTGACAGTAAGTTTATGGCTCAAATGTCAGCCTCCCTGCAGGAGAGGGAGAGGCGGCACGAAAGGCTGCATGATTGATTGCCCAGCTGATGTTACTCGGGCTGGATTACAACACTGCAGCTGTACGGCAGCGTGGAATTGTGGGTATTTATTGGAGTGCAAGGCGGTGAGGAGATGTGGGAACGATAGTGTGGAGTAAGAGAAAGGTGGAAAGAGAGACAGATATACGGGCTGATAGTGATCGAACGGTGGAGTGAGGAGAGGAGCTGATGGTCAGTGATGGATCCAGGCAGCTCGCTGAGCTGTGACGAGCTGTGAGCTGCTGATGTGGAGCGCTGATGAGGAACCTGTGTGAGGACAGACATGAACAGTGTTTTAAAGGTGCTGCAGAAGGGTAAATGTCGGCTGCAGGAGAATAACAAGAAGCTCAGATTCACCCACAGGAACCTGGAGGGACTTAGAGAAGTTCTTTGAGCAAAAAGAAAAAGTTAGAGGCTGACTTTGAGAATAATGATGGTTTAGTAGCAATGAAAGTATCAAAAATAAAGGTTGCTTTAAAGTAACACTCACTTTGATGTATTTTTAGTGAATAAAATTATTTTATTGTGAAGAAAAATTGAGTAAAATCAGCAGAATCATGTGGTCCTAAAATAAAAACCTCTTCAGCCCTAAGAAGTTTTCTTGAAGTTTGTGATTGAAATAATGTAAAAATGTATGGTTTTAGTAAAGAAATACCATTTTGGTACCATCAATAAATGATAAACAATGTTAGTTTTTATTGCATAATTTAAGAGTTTTTGTTTTTATTGCATAATTTAAGAGTTTTTTTCTTACATGCCTGAAAAAACTTGTTTTTGTATGTATGTTTATTATTTTTATTATCCAAACATTTATTTCTCACCCTGTTCTTAAAAAACACGAGAAAACATAATATTTGACTTCAGCTTGAGCTGATTTATTCAAATTAATTTTAAAGCAAATACTAAAACGCTTGACTGTATTTTCGTATTTGGTTTTACTTGTATTGTATTTTTAAAAAAATGTCAAAGTTTTTTGTGTTGTTATTTTTTGTTTTTAAACAGAATGCACTGACTCCATTTTTGACTCAACAGCTTGAGGTTTTAACTGTTTGGTGGATGTAGAAATGTTTTATGAGTTTTAGCTAATATTTTGACATTTCTGTGCAAACCAAACATGTCTGTATAAATGACAGATTGTAAGTTAACAGAAGTTAAAAGAAATAGAAAACAGGAAGTGTAGTTATGACCCTCTCCACCAGAGGTAGGGGTCTCAGAAATTAACACAGGCAGAATAAAACGAACTGGGCCATTAAACTTCCAACTAAAACCTGATAGATAAGGAGATATATATATATATATATATATAT
>NW_013952404.1:690589-705535 GCF_001266775.1 Austrofundulus limnaeus | reverse complement strand
ATATATATAAGTTCATGTTTCCCGACATCGCTGATGTCGGGAAACATGATGTGGCAGCTCCCTCCTGTATTTCATTCCTGTTGTTAAACCTGAATTCAATTTTATAATGTTGAAATGTTGAAACGGGCTCTTCCTCATAAATTAGATGAATTTATGTTGGATGTAAAGCCCCTCAACCCCCCACCCCCACCCCCACCCCCGGTGACCTTGTGGCCTGGAGCTGTGCCCGAAACAACAAACAGATTTTATTCGCTGTGGAAGTGGCAGCTTATGCTGAATCAAATTAGCCTGATGGGATCATAAATATCTAACATAAAAGTGACTAATTCAGCCTCTTTTTTTCCTTCAGGTTAACTGAAGTATCATAATAGGGTTTTAATAGGATGTTGAGAGAAACATAGTTAACTCTGCAAATATAATATTTTAGCTTTTAAGCAAAACATATCCAAGTTAGATGTATAATGAAAATTGGCCCAAAGTACAGGCTCTCAGCTCTAATTCGAGGGTATTCACATTCAAATTAAGCAAATTAAAGCTCATTAATATGTAGAAGCCTCATTTTCGAGAGCACGGATATAATTAGACTAATTTGCATAACTGCAAATAAAATGATCATTTTTAATACTTTCTATACACGAGTTGACTGCTAGAAGTCTGAAAATTATGATAATCGCCGAAGAATGAGGCTTCCTCCGTTGTTCTGCTTGGTGGAGCCTTTTGCTGCAGCTGTCTTTAGCTGTTGGATGTTTCTGTTTGTTTTGGCCCTCAGCGAGGGGAAATGCAGCCCAGCTGAGTTCAGATCAGGTGATTGACTTTCAAAATCTGTTTCTGCTCTGCCTTCAAAGACTTCAGGTTTTATTTAAAATACGTTTTTGATCCTTTTCCATCTTCACTGTGAAATGAAAGCACCATCTAATTAGCTTTGCTGTATTTGCAAAGACTCTGGGTGGACTGTAAATGTCTTGGATTAAAGAGCACTGTGCAAAAGTTTTAAACCGACTCAAGCCGCCAGACTTTCTTGTACATCTTTTAAAACGGGACGGACAGTTCCTTAGGCTTTATAAAAAGTTTATTTTTGGGTTTGTGCTGTTTCTTTTCACTCAGTTTTTGTGAACTTGAAATCATTTTGTGCAATATTGGCTCAAAAGTTAAGAAACCTGGGCAAGAAGAGGAAACAAAAAGAGCATTTGTCTAAAAACTACAAGCTGATCAACAGCGAAAGATGTGACTTTAGGAAAAGCCTGGACCTGAGAGATGTTCATCTAACAGCTCTTTGGGAATTACTTTTTGGTGCTCAAATCCTATTTTCTGTTTGTCAAACTGTTATTTTTGATATATTTGAATGTTTGTTTTTTAAAAATGGGAACTAAATATGTTTGACAAAATATTAATAACAAAGCTCATAAAGATTCTATTTAGGGGATTATTTGACCATTTCTAATCATTGGATTGCCCCTAAATTAAAGTGGAGTCTGCATTTATTCATTAAAAACAAGTAAAACAGCACTACTAATGTTAAAATGATAAAATAATGTTCCAGATGTTTTTTAATCAGTTTTTAATAATTTCTTTTAGTTTTTAGTGTTTTCTGAAATATTTGATCAATAAAGTCACAATGTTTGCATGTTGTTCAGATTTGACAATCATATTTTGCCCATTGATTCAGGATAATGCATTTGGTTTTCATCAGTGTTCTTTTAGATCAAACCACTTCAGATTATTCAGATAAATCCTAAAAGCATACCTTTATATCAAAATGTTCCAAAGCTTTTATTCCTTTTAGTTTAAATAAATAATGGGTCACTGAGCTAAACTGTGCACGAGGCATCATATATTCTCTAATGGCTCTCTGTTCATAAATTCATGGATTTAACATAAAATGTTTTGTCAGTGTTTGTTTTGCCTCATGGGCACAAGACGATCCCTTTGATTTCCTTTTTTTTTTCCAGTACAAACATGTTTGAACTGCTGTCTCTTTAGTACTTTGAATAGAAATGAGCACCTGTGCCTCATTCTGCTTTTTTTTACCCTTTTATTTTTTTGCTGTTTGAGAGGCGCTCATGTGTCAGAGCAGCATATTTTTATACTTTTGTTCAGCCTGTTTGTGTCACCTTTCAAAGAGATGCAGCAGCAGAGGATGAATGCAGCATACTGACCAGTTTTAGCTCAGGCTCTGCTGGAAAAGTTAAAAGAAAGTGAAAAGACACAAAGTCAGGCAGAAGAGTTTAGGTTTTTATGACACAATCTAACTGGAGGTCTTTCTTATGTGAGCACCTGCTAAGTCCATTCCATTTTTATAAATATTTGTGCACATCTCTTCATCAAATGATGCCAAACTCTGCAGAAACTCATTGTAGTTTCAGCCCGTAAGGCAACAAATGAGGAGAAACTGCCTGAAGCAAATGGTGCCGCTGTAGTAAAATATTTAAATATGTTCGTTACTCTTAAGAGAATGTTTGATTAAAATTCAGCAAATCAGATTTTGTTCTGATAATTTAAAGTATTTTTTTCAGGGCGTGCAACAACATATGTGCTATTACATCAGAACAAACTAAAATTAGACGTGAACAACAAGCACATATATTGTTTTCTGTTTGATTGTCAGCCTGAGTGTTGATGTGAAGCAGATTCTTTTGATCAATATGAATCYCATGATTCATTTTTTTAATGTTTCTCTTTGGTTGGTTGAGTCAGCCTGTTTTTAGGGGAAATTAATTTAGCCTCTGTTAAATTTTCTTCCTTTGATTGTGACTAAATGTTCCGCTTGTTCGGTTTCTCTTTAGCCTTGGGAAGATTTTTTTTCCATTAAATCACAGTTTTTGCTCTGATTTGTGAGACGTTTCGATATTTTTTGCCTTTGGCTCGTAACCTTTGTTCAGCTGAACAAGATGGAAACCACCTCTGCTGTTTCTGCGCTCGGGCTGAGAATGGATTTTATTCAGAGTATTTTGTACCTGAGGCCGGTAATCTGTTTTGCTACTTTTCACCTCAATGACAACGGGCAGCTTTATGGTCAGCCATCAGTCTTTGGAACAATAGGATCAAGGGTCAGCGTGAGCCATTCTCACGGCGAGAGCAGAAAATATCACTCCCGAGACGAGTCCTGCTCTCTCTCCAACCTTACCTTTTGGGGAAAATATCTGCTCACTGTGCCATTTTTGACAAGTAATCTACTGCAGGCAGCTGCAGAGAGGGAGCCTGATGATAAATTTTCTGTGGGACTGAGCATGTTTTATGGGGTTCAAGTTCGCACGACTAAACTATGCTTGAGTGTTCCTGTAAAAGAAGAGCTGAATGTAAAGCAGCTCCGCATACAGGCCAGACTTTGAAGATAGTTGTGTTTACTGGTGGCTGTAAATAAAAGAAGTGTGCGCTGCTTTTTAAACATTAAAAGCCGAGCACCAGGGAATTCACATCGCCTGCCTCCTTTAATGCCAGAATTTTAGACTGAGATCATCTCATGCTGAGGAGTGATGCAGGTGTTGCTTTTTTGGTAAAACCTTAAAAACTTGAGGGATTGTGTTGCGAATGACTCAAATTTTAGCTGAATATCATCAAAACTGTCAGAATTCTATACGTTTTGTGTATTTTAAGATGCATTTGTGTCAGAGTTGATATCAAACAACCTTGAACATCTTTAAAAGGTGAAAATGAGGTGAAGAAAAAACTTCATAACGTTCAGTTCGGTGCAGACGCTCCAGGATGTTAACACTGAACATGACCCGGTCCAATAAATAGATAAATAACAAAAACTATGAGTTCCTCTTCATCAAAAATATGTATTAAATGTTACAGTTTGCCTGAACTATTGTTCAAATTTGTCTGAAAGGAAACTTTTGTTTTAAAAGTTTGCCTCAGCGTTCAGGCTTGACCCCCTGACCCCAGCTGACAGGTTCTGGTTGTTTGTGGCTCTGGAGTTCTGTCATGTTTAAACAGAGCACATTACACAACTGTCTGTCATTGTCCCTGATCGGCCTCTCCCTGATTATTTTTCTACAATCAAACAGAACTTTTCCTGTGAAATAAAACAGTATGAGCTCTGTATCAAGACTTCTTAAAGATTTGTGTTTTAATGGGGGTGGGGGGTAATTATGCAAAATTGACTTTTTTGATTTTTACATATTATTCCCCCATTAAAAACGTACACTGATTGTTGCTTTGACTCATTCATGCGTGTTTGAGAAACCTTTGAATGTGGCAGTCGTGAAACTGCCTAAAAACTTGCTGGTACAAAGCTCCGCCTGTTTACACAAAGCTCCTCCCTACAGCTCAGTCTGCAGCTGAACTCCTGCCCCACAGAGCACCCCTCCCCCAAAAAGCATTGTTTTAAAATGTGCTGAATTGGGAGTGTCAGAAACGGTAGGAGGTTCAGATACAGACAGTTGCCAATTTCAAGGCGTTTAGACAGACTGTGATGTGAAGTCAAATTAAATTTTTCATCTATACAATATTTTCACAACAACTGAAGGTAACATACTTACCTACGTAAGTATGTATTTACCTACTTGATTGCCACGATCACACACACACACACACACACACACACACACACACACACACACACCATTAAAAGGGAAGAGAGTTGGAAAAACGTAAACTGGTGGGGTGCAAAAAGTAAATCTTAAAATCACCCGAAAATAACTAACTACCCAACTAACTGCCCAACATGGACCCAAAAAGAAAGTGGTTTTAAAACCAGTATGGTACTCGAACTTCTCTCTTTTGTACTTTTTATTGATATTACCATTTAATTTCTATATTTCCAAAAAACAGATTTTAAATATGAGCTGAACAACGTTTCAAAGCCCTCCGAACATTTTCGTTCTCATCATTAACTTAAGCTAGTCAACACAAAGCACAGGAGCGCATGCACTCCAGCACGTTTCTGTTCTTTCCCTGTTCCATGCTTTCATACATTTATTTTCAGATGAAGAAAATACCCATTTACATTTGGGCCTGTCTCATTACCACCTTAAATAGACTCTGGCTTTGCAGGCACCAGATAAATCACTGAAGGAAACTGCCGTTTGGAAAGGCTAGGAGAAAACAAATAATTTTATTTTCTGAGGCGCATCAGGGTTTTCATGGCAAGTGCTCTCAAAGTTTTGTTTTTGTTTTCATTTTCTGTCAGCCCGGCCCAGTTTTTCTTTAATTTGAACAAAATATGCTGCAGAGAGACCGACACATTTCAGAGAAGTTACAGAGTCAGACGTTCAGGATCTCTGTCTTCATCTGAGATGCACAAAAACCAAATGACATGTTTGACATTTGGAAGAACAATATAAGAAATGATCTTGTTTCTTTTAGGTCTTTAATGTTACCGCAGTGGGAGGAAACAAACTTTAGTTTTGTAAATAAACTTTCAGCTTCAGATTGTTGGAAGCTGATGCTGTAAAGACTAAATGAGGAGGAAAAGTAACCAGAATTCATGAATTAAATTTCAAGCTGCCTGAATGTTAAACAGCTTGATGAGATATTTTATCACATCAGCTAAAAATCTCACAGCAAGAACATTTTTTGATGTGAGCCCTTAATTCAGGGAAAAGTTTTTCTTTTTATTTAATAAAATGCACGACGACATGATTTTTCAAACTTTTAGGCTCTGATTTATTGATTATTTTAACTACATTTAGTGACTGGTTGGTTGGATAAAAACAGTTTCACAGTTTAAAGTTTCACTTATCTTACTGGGTTTCTTTAAAAAGTCTTTACACTGACTGGTAAACTTACATTCCAGGTAATACTGATGACTCCAAAATATCCTCCTGGATGCAGTTTTTTTACACTTTTAGAGCTTTGCAAAAGTGCAAATTAATGTGCATTGAGGTGCCTTTTTATCTAAATTCATGGCAAATATGCTTCCATTAGCAGACACATTACTGAAAGCCCATTAACATTTTCTGTGTGCAGTGATGTGCAGTTTTAATTTGAAAGATAGAGATTCACACATTAATCATATTTAGTGTTTGTATAACTATGTCCTGCACTGTGGAGAGAGAAAAAAAATATGATGACGTACCGCACATTTAAGCATTTATTTCTTCAGCTTGGAAACACATCATTGGCATTAGATGATTCTTTAATGGAATCTTTTGGCCACAGTTAATGTGACCAAATAATTAAATTTAGCTTACTTTGATCTAAAACGGTCCTGCATCTGAGTCTGAATAAAGGTAAAAGACGAGTCATGATGTGACTCAGTTTTTATTCAATCATTGTACTGGTACAAAAATGTCTGGGTTCTAACATCAACACTGTAGTTATGATGCTTTTAGATCCTTTTTTACATTTAAATCCTTCAGTTGGGGTCTATATAAAGTGGAAGTGTCATTCTTTGGTCTGAATTCCTCCTTATTGTAACTCCACAAGCCCCGCCCCTTTTCTGAGGTGTTTCTCAGATCAACTCATTTTGAGGCTGTCTCTTTAAATCCAAACAAGGCGTTTCATACCCCGCCCCMCTCCAGACTAACTAAACTTTAGGTTTTATAAACATCTCAAGTCTTTTTAAGATTATAAGAACTTTCTCTCTTAACAAAACATAACTGGATGTTTAAAGGTAATAAAATTTCATGAATCTTAAATATAATCTGCAAAATAATCAACCAACTCATAAAATTTTAGTAGTTTCAATTCACAAAATATATTCGAAGGGTGACTGCAATTTTTTCAGTTGATAATTCTTATGGCTATGTTCTGTAAAATAAAAAAAAAAGGATTTGTGATCGTTTTACATGCTTTACTCCAGTCTTCAGTACAGTAAATCTTATGTGGAACAATTATTGTATTATACAATGTAAACAAAGCTTTATTATTAAGTAGTTCCCTTACTTTATAAAGTACTCCAATAAATGTAGCTACTTTCATTCTTCAGTAATTT
This sequence comes from Austrofundulus limnaeus, assembly GCF_001266775.1. Classification (NCBI taxonomy): domain Eukaryota; kingdom Metazoa; phylum Chordata; class Actinopteri; order Cyprinodontiformes; family Rivulidae; genus Austrofundulus; species Austrofundulus limnaeus. The sequence goes on along the minus strand of NW_013952404.1, from coordinate 698,658 downwards.
ACATGAGATCTCCGTGTCAGCTTTTCATCAATGATAACACCAAAAAACTTCACCTCACTGACTCTATAAATCTCCACACTGTCAACTCTAAATGGAATATTAATAGTTTTCTTTCTATTAGTTTAATAATAATTTATTAAGCTTAAACCATTGTATTTTTACATATTCTGCTTGCATCATTTCAACATCTGTTTATCTTTCCCCAAACAAAAAAGTGTAGTGTCATCAGCAAACAGAACACTTTTAAACAGCCCTGATACATTTACTAAATCATTTACATACAAAATAAACAACTTTGGTCCAAGTATAGAACCCTAAAGAACTCCACGTGATATTACTGAGGTCAAATCTTTTATCATTAATTTTTCCAATAACTAGTTACCCACTGTAGTGCTGGACCTCTAATACCATATTTATTTAGCTTCTCAAGAAGAATAATGTGATCAGTGTCGTCAAAGGCTTTCTTTAAGTCAACATAAACACCAGCACAATGCTGTTTTTGATCAACTGCAGTTGTTATTTTTTTCTGTTAATTCTACGAGAGCCATTGTTGTTGAATATTAGCTTTAAACCCATGCTGGAGAATCCAGTTGTTGTGACTACTCACAAATGTTTTATTTTATTTTATTTTGTTAGATTATAAGACCAGTTGCCCGAGGCTTCAGTTCTGGGTAATTGGGCAGACATGATTCAGACACAACAGAGTGCACTCTGACTACGAGACCATCCAAGAGACTGACTAGTTTATCTGAGTCTCCTCAAAGCACCTTTTGAAAACTGACCACTTTCTGCTCTGACAGTTTTTCACATAAACACGGACAGTTTTTCTGTAAATGCATGAATAAAACTTCATTTAAATGTGAACAAACCGTTCCAACAGAAGAGACTCTTTTTGATTGGTTGCACAGTTTGAAGTGCATGTCTCCCTTTGTGAAGACTTGGTTAGCTGAGTAAACGTGTGCAAAGAAAGTGTGTAAGAGTTCTCACCACAATTCTTCTATTTCTTATTTTACACTTCCTTAAGTTTTATGTAAATTCTACAAATGAACTGCAGCAATCAGTTTTTTTGTTGCAAAACCTCAAACATGAGGTTATGTTGCATTACACTGTTGTGTTAAGCATAAAGAAGACCTCATGTCGATGTATTTATTTATTTGTTTGTTTTTTTGACACGTCACATGTTTCATCACAGCCATCGGTCGCTCTCTGCTGGGACGTTCCTTAAGCTTCGGCTCCGAGGACGACAACTCATTCAGTTATTTGCACCACAGAGCAGCTTTCCCCTGAGATACACAAAATTTAATCACAATACCCGCATGAGGCGAGCGTGATGGGACACTGTTTTGGAAACATTCAGCACATCTCTCAAATGAGAGGCTGTAATTGGAACAAACAGACTGGCTGCAAAGATTTAATCAGCTGCGAGATTGCGTCTTATTCATTCTTCAAGTTGTTGTGTGCGACAAAAAAATAACCCATTAATATGATTTAGGACACAGAGCGCTCATTCATTTTTACATCCATGTAATGGTTAGAAATAGACACGTATATTTTCATGCTATAAAGCAGCCATAGAACTTTACTGCAGGGAGTTTATTTTAACTGGAGTCATATTTTWAAAAAAAAACTATAAACTGGGCATCTGTGCTTAGAGGGAATCTGTGTAGGCAATGATGCAAGAATATTTTGGAATATCAAAATTGCTTTTGCGGTGTCTGAATTAAATAGACTCTCACAGTGATGGAAAGCTTGAACAGTCACAGGAAACCTGTCCTCACGAGCAAAAACTTTGTTTTATGTAACTGGCATCTCTGGATGCAGTAATTCATTAATAATTGCAAAATATTTGCACTTTGGGAGCTTTTTCTTGCTGAAATTAGCTGTTTTTTTATTTTATTTTTTTTTTCCAAAACTGAGGCATTTTCCCGTCAAAGATGTAAACATTTAAGGGGATTTGTGCATAAAACATAGAGCTATTCTCCCAGGAGCAGAGAGGAATCATTTGATCATGGATTTGTTCCTCATGATTGCAGCTTATGTGATTATTCATGCAGAATATCATTATACTTCTGGCAAAAAAAACTCCTAATCAAGCCTCGTGTAAGTCCCCAAAACTCATTGCACCATGTTAGTTTCTTCGGAAGAGACGTTCTTGTTCATAACTATTACACTAAGCCTCACTTTGAAAGATCTGAACTTTCACTTTTAGAGAGTTTAACCCAACCATAGATGTTTTTTTAGCCAACCATTTCAATATTAAAAAGTATCAAATAAAAGGGAAGATGTATTTTAAGCCCTAAATGTTCATTTTAGTGTGTCTTCACACTCTCAACCACCCTGCACACTGAGCTGTGTCACTGAAGGACATTAGTTTGTCCGAAGAGCCAAAACTAAGAATCTGAGTGTCTTTTTCTGACAAGTAAAGTGTTGTTATGGCTCAACAATTTTCCCATGTTTCCCTTCTCTGTATTGAAGCTTACTCCAGGTTCTGTTTCATAAAAAGAGAAAACAGAAGCAGCTCTGTTCTGGAAACTTCTGGCTGCTGCTTCAGATTAGCTGGTGGTCCTCATTAAAACCAAATCGTATCACATTCCCATTGATTTCTGCTTTCCAAGCTCTTTTCTAAACGCCCCCACTCTCGGTGTTGGTATGTGACCTAAACTTATTCAAACATGGAAAACAGTCCTTTGATGCAACCAAAGGCTCAGTTTTCAAGTAAATATCACTAACATATTCTCTTTTATTACCCAGTAAACATGCATCATGCATTCATACTTTGCATGGAGAAAATGATGCTGTAGTTCACCTACATTAAAAAAAATCACTTTTTTGTTATCTATTTGTGCTGCTGTAGGGAAAAAATCAATTTCTACCAAAAATATGCGAAAGAAATCCTCCAACGTTGCTACCATTAGTGTGTAAATCAGTGTATGTAGCTTAACCAGTGACAGGAAAAATCTGAAATGAGCTAATTTGCTAGTTTTATCTTATTTTCTTTAATGGTTGCTTCGTCACTTTTGCGTCAGCACATGAAAGTGTCGCCATGAATCTTGGGAAAAATCTTGCTTGAAGAACATAACCCGACATAACCCTGCTGTTTACTCACAGGAACATCCAGCCGAATATTAAGCCACCTTCTATCTTTTTTCCTTAGTTTATAAATTTGACAACAAGCTAATACAGCTACCCAAATAAATTTTACACCTGCGAGCTTGTTTACAGTCAGCTCAAGTTGCAGCGCCGCGTTATAACACAATCTGCTCCACTCTCCACTCCTCATCTACAGAACGCAGCCTTCCAATTATGCTTTACCAGAGCCGCAGTGTTTCCATCATTTCCTCTGACATGTTCATGTTGCTGCTGCACCTCTTTCCTCTGCTCCATAAATACCTCCACCTTCCCAGCACACATTGCATTATGTGATGACAATTTTAACTTGAGGTGAGGGGGGGCATGGAAAAAAGAAGCATTGGTCTTGGCAAAATGTGTTCTCTTTAAGCGGAGTTCTAATTTTTTAGAGGAGTTGTTTATTCTTGTTTGGACGATGCATGACAGGACCCTAACCCTCAGGGGGAAACTCTATGAGCTTGGCACCTCAAGCTTCAGGACGGTTTGCTCATTTTTTATATAAGTTGGGTGGGTACCACCAATTTTTGAATTAAATCAGTTGGACTGATGTCTGAACTTTGACTGGGCCAATCCAGGAAATTAACTACTCCTCCTTAAACTGCTGAAGTGCTTCTTTAGCTGTTTGTTTGTTGTCTGGACAGAACCTCTGTCCTTATTTCAAATGTCCAGAAGACTCAGATATATATATTTTTTAAAGCCTTCTTTGTATTTTGCACCATCCATTTGTAAAAAAACAAAAAAAACAAAGAGCACCTGAAACAGGTGCAGGAAACTGGTCCAGTTCTCAAACTTGAATGTTTATTCTCACACATATGAAAGTTAACCACAGCACTGTGGTCCATCCCATCCAACCAGACAAAAAAAAATGGCCCAGATTTCTGGTTTTACAATGTTTCCGGTAAATCTGGTCACAGCCTGGATATGATGTCATCGTAAACAAGGAAGTACCCTTAAATATCTCTAGATTCCTGAAATGTAAAACATTGTTTACGCTGCTAAATGGAGCCATGTGTTACACTAAATAAAAAAGTGCTGATTACTTTACTGTTAAACATGAATGAATGATTGAACACAAAGTATATATCTTACACATTCTATCATCTCAAACCAGTTTGCCCACAGCATGATGCTGACCCCATCATGCCATGCTTCACTGTGGTGAACAGTGAATGTGAAAACAGTCATGAACTTCAGTTTTAGTCTCATCTGCTGCATCTTATGGCACATTTTTGGCAAATTCCAAACATTTTCTTTTTTTTTTTTTCTTAAGCAAAGTCCTTTACTGGCCATTCTTCCTCTGTGCTTTGGACAAATAACTCCCAGCTGCCCGGATCCATCAGGATCATCTTTGGCCTCCATGTTTGTATGAATAATGATCACTTTGCCTTCATGGGTTTTGGTGGACGACTCTCTTGGTTTGCTGTGACGTTATCTTTCCATTACCTAATAAAGGATTTGCTGATGCTCTGCGACGTTCAGAGTTTGGATTATTTATTTGGAGCTTAAACCTGATGTGTACTCAACAAGTTTCTCTGGTAGTCCTTACCTCCACCAGTTAAGGGCTCGACACACGGGAGGCGACGTCGCTCGCTCTCCATTCATTTCCTATGGAGCCTGTGCGGTGAGGCGACAATTGCTTGCCCTCCTCCAGCTAAGCGACCGGCGAAAATAGTGCATGTGAAATTTCGCGCTCGTACACGTAGACGTGCATACGCGAGCTTGCGATGCGACATTTGAAAGTTTGAAAATGTTCAACTTTTGTCGCTGTCGCTTAGCGTACAACCAATCAGCGAGGGTTTCATTGGCTGACCAATGAGAGGAGAGTATGCTACACACTGCCGTTAGCTAACACTTTCACCAAGTGATTACTAAAAAGCTTTGTGGGGATTTATTGGCACCAGGGTAAAGTTTGTAGTAAGTTTTTCCTCATAAAATTGTATCTTGATGTGCGTTTGTTTTTCAATATCATTAGCATCGCAAGATTTGTTTAGTTTACACGTCCATAATGCACACCCGCCTTCAGAGTCAAGAACCAATCAAATTTTGTGAAGACAAGCGATCTGAAAGAGCACGATTCTCAACGCTGCGATCGCTATCACGTCCCGTGTGTCGGGTTTCACCCTGGCTGCGATGACAGTTTGTCGCTCCCCGTGTGTTGAGCCCTTTAGTTGAAGCAGAAGAGGAGCACAGGCCAATTTTTAGTTTTATAATGTTTGGATTATTTTTTTCATTTATCATTTAATTCAAGATGTTCAATGTTATTTTTATAAATAAATTGAAAATCCCAAGTAAAAAAAACACTCAAATTTATGTTTACGTCCAAAGAAAAACAAATGGTCTAACAGAATATACAAAAACAACTTTGTTTCGTTTTGTTTAATTGTTTCATTATGCCGGCGCTTCAATTTCTCTCCAACCTGTACTGTCATGCAAGTGATATTTAGCTCCAGCGGCTCTAAATGTACGTGTTTCATTATCTCTGTGTCACAGCAGGCACAGCTGATTCTTCTGTCGACATCACTGTTTACTCAGAAAAYGAGCAGAGCTTTGCATTCTCACACATCCAGGACGCCCTGTCCATCTCTGTCACCGAGCAGCTCCAAAAGGGACTTTTAAAAGAAACTGCGGATTGCCGAGCTGATGAACGTTAAATACTAAGAACAAATCCCAGTCTGGTCTAAGGATTGAAACTGGGCAACATTGCTAACATTTTAACAGATCAGACTCTTTGACAATGTTCTGCTGGGAAAATCCACTTCCTGTTTACAGTACACGGCTGTTGTTTGGACTTTTCTCTGTTTCTCTTTAATGGAACCTTTCATTCAGCAGGACCACAGGTGGTTCTGTTTGTCTGTGTCTTAAATGCTCAGAGTGCTTTTAGAGCAACAAGGCAAACCCTGTTTACTTTAATCATCTTCTTGCATATTTCTGCAGAATGTATAAGTTTTACGTTAAAGAGAAGATATATCCATTCAAACAGCAACTCCTTTAGCCTCCTTCCTTGTAAGAAAGGGTTTTAAAATCAATTAAAGTTTGCAGTAAGCTGAAGAATAACAATTCATTTAAACTCTTTCAAGCGAGCAAACATCTTTGCTAGAATACAAATGACTAATTTCATATCTGTCATAATTGTCTGCTGTGCTCCATGTTGGTTAAATAAATTGTGTTTTGGGCGAGCAGAGTGTTTTCCTACACGTGTACACATAAACCACACGTCTGCCACGTGAAGCCATCTGGTGGCACATGATAAATAAGTCAATTAGTGAGTTAACTTTCTGCCATCAGACTTTTTTTCCCCTTTTGAGCTCAGGTTTTTTATGTTACAAAGCACTGTCACTCTGTTGGAGCAATTTCCTGTGGCTCTCTAAACTACCAGGTTGCAAAGTAATTGAGTTTGGGTCATAATTAAAAAGTGCAAGGAGCCATGTGATCCCCTCCCCCCTCCCGACTCCCCCCACCCAGCACGTCTTTCATCTTTGTAATAGCATAGCCATTTAAAAAGACAAAGTTTTCATTACCGAATCTGATCATTTATAAGAGGTCTAGCGTGCTTTATGTGCCATGTGAGGTGCAGCAAAGAGCTTGTGAAATTGGATATGCAGTTTAATTCAGCATTGACAAAATGAAGAAAAGGAACTAGTCGGAGATCAGTAAGGAGCTTCTGCAGAGAATGAACGGCAGAAGCTACATTAACGACAAAGGCCCGAGCAGATTTCACGTTAAATCATCTCTGCTAGTTGCACCGAGCCGAGCACAAATGATGCTTTCTATTATTTCACGAGAAGAATGAGTTCTTATATGTCTTTCTGGTACCTTTAAAGCCCTAACCCCAAAACCTTCCCACCTCACAACTACTGTGATATTTCAATCAGCACAGTGTCATTAGACTGCGCTCCAACTGTGGAGCTGTAACCTCTGAATTATTCTGAACAGTGGGGGTGTGGGCGGAATAACACGTCTGATTGTGGAGCCGCAGGAGGAAACGATCTCAAAAGATCTATGTGAAAGGGTTATGATGCAGCATATGGAGCGGCGTGGCTGAAAATGAAATAATCACACGCAGGAGAATCAGACCGACAGACAGAAAGCAGTGACGATCATGACTGAAATTAGTTAATGTTGACAAGCCATACACGATTCGTCTGCACAGTCTACACAAACATGTTAAAGAATAAGAAAACATGTTTTTGCAAAATGCAGCACAACTTTCAAAGAAGTCATTTTTAGTGGATGGGATTTTTGTACGTGGATCTTTTGCAAGTAGGTCAGGATTTTTCACCAACCAAGATAAAAATAGATGATTTGTTCTAATGAATGGTTTACTTTCGGGCAAACCATGTTTTTCCTCTTCTTCCTGCTAGATCATGTGGTTTTATGAACAAATTACGGTCAATTTGGCTCTCAGAAACAAAATATAAAGACTTGGAGGACAGTTAAAACTGAAACTATACTGCGTTTTTACCCTTTAACTAGAATTTGTCGGTTTTTGACTAATTAAATATGCAGATAAGGAAAATCGGAGTGTTTTTCAGAAAAAAAACGCCCTATTTTTATTTCAAGGAATTACAAATATGCATCAAAGTTTATCTCCCTGCTAACATGCTAATGAAACAAAATAATTCTATGAAGGTTAAATGTGAGCATACGATGCTCATGTTTTATTTTCTTTAAATCAAAAGGTCATTCTGGAGGAGAAAACCATTAGCTCCTTTTTAGTGTTTAAACATAACCATGGGTCTTACCTATCGATCTTATAGCTTGACAGTAAATAGTCCACTTGGTGCAGGCGATAATTTGATTACAATATACACTCACYGGCCACTTTATTAGGTACACCACGCTAGTAACAGGTTGGACCCCCTTTTGCCTTCAGAACTGCCTCAATTCTTCGTGGCATAGATTCAACAAGGTGCCGGAAGCATTCCTCAGAGATTTTGGTC
>NW_013952404.1:682103-690494 GCF_001266775.1 Austrofundulus limnaeus | reverse complement strand
CACCTTTCTTCCCCATACTGATGCTCGGTTTGAACTGCAGGAGATTGTCTTGACCATGTCTACATGCCTAAATGCACTGAGTTGCCGCCATTTGACTGGCTGATTAGAAATTCAGTGTTAACGAGCAGTTGGACAGGTGTACCTAATAAAGTGGCCGGTGAGTGTATATCGCGATGGAAAACGTTTTGATAACGGTGACTTTTGAAGAAATATGATCAATATATGTTTCCGATGTTTTATGATACACCACAGTCTCACCAGCAGTGCTCAGTGCTACCATTCTGTTTACACCACGCTAACAACATCACCTACAACTCAAATATCTGAGCCAAAATGAGCTTAACATGGTGGGTGAACAAGTTGAAAAAGAAGCAGAAAATAGAAAATGAAGCACTGTAAAGTTTATTCCCTCTTCCTAAAACATCACTATCTCCCAGCAGCTGCGTAGTGCAGAGTAAAACCAATGCACAGATGAGTACGGCAGGCTGTTTTAACATAAAATCGGTTTGACCATACTTACTTTCCTGCAGTGGTGGGCAGCACTAATCTAAAAATTAGTTCCACTAGCCCTAAAACACTAACTCAAATATTTAGATCCCCTAATTCTAAAGCACTAATGCACTGAAAGTTTTAGCAAAAGCTCATTCTAAAAGCACCAATATAACCCAGTCAACCCATGAACATTCTTCAACAGACAACATGAGTCACATGTTGTCATGTTACTTATCATTGACTTTCCACAGCCCTGTTTGGGTTCATATATTGTCAATATTTTGTCACTTGTTGGATAAGTGACACACATGAACAAAATAAGCATCAGCTTTCACCCTCAGCTGTTAAAATTAACGTTGAACAATAACTTTTATAGACCTCAGTTAGTGCTTCTAAATTTAGCCTATAAATTTCATAAATTAAAAATTAGATAAATTAAAGTTGTTTAATAAAAATAAATTATTGTTAAATTTGGACAAAACTAAATTTATGTTGTTTGGAAATCATAAAGGAAATGACTTAAAACAGGAATTGAGGATGTATATGTAGATAGAGTTAATAAAATYAAGTTTCTGGGTGCTTTTAGGATTGACCACAAGATCTGTTGGAAACCTCATATTCAATATGTTCAAGCTAAAATATCTCCACTGCATTCCAGATATCCGAAACTGGTTTTATAACTAGACATACACTATAAATTAACTGGGACATCTTTAATTATATTTAGACTAGGCAAAATGCCTATTTGAGATATCTATAATTACATTCTGACTTATATACATGATGTCAGATTTACCATTAAATTTTTGGAGGCTCCAATTGAAGATATCTGCTATAAATTACTATCTGAATCATTTATTGCAGATATCAACAATTAAATTATGACTAGTCATAAAGTAAGAACTTAAATGATAGGTTTCTTTGGTGTTCAATTTTTTATTTTTCAGATTTTTTTGTAGCACTTTGAGGTTTTTGTTAATGAAAAGTGCGGAACAAATTAAATTCCTTATTATTATTATTATTATTATTATTATTATTATTAGATTTATATCAAAACAATATTGTATTGACTAAAAATTAGGAGTTATATCATGTTAAACATTTTTAATAAACCCTTTGATCATCGAATAATCTGCAATCTGGATTCATTTCTAGCATTTTATTACATCTCCTTTTAAAGCATATTGATCATTTTAGCATATTAAGACCCCAGCTGTCGCCATAACCTGTGCATGTGATGTACGTTGATGTTTTTCCCGTCCTTCCACAAGGTTAGTGAAGAATTTACCAATTACTTGTTCAGACACATAAAAACACACAGTCCATGCCTCTCTGGTCTGCAGTGATTCAACAGATCATCATCATTAATCCAGGAAATGACTCATTCCTCTTGACAGCAACATGAAGGGTATCAGAATGAAAGTAATGTTAATGTTAGACAGGAGTTCAGAGCGGATTTGTCTTGTTGGGGGATGTTCAGGGTTGCTATGGCCGCAAAATTTTCATAAGCAACAGAAAAAAAGCAAAATACTTCAACCTCAAAAATGTAAATCTAATTCATTACCATCCCATTCAGTGATAGGCCATCAGTTTGTGTTCAAATTAACTGGTATCTTTTTTTAAACTGTGGTGGAGATATTTTTTAATTATTCCTGAACCCTGATAAAATTGGCAGGAGATATGGGAGCGCAGACGGGCTGTGAACTGAAGCAAGCTGCCAATCAACAGTAAACAAAAAGAGTCAGGAGCCTGTTAGGTTTATTAAAAATATAATTCTCCTGGTTCATCACCCCTCTTCTTCATATTTTTCGTGCAGTTCTGAGTGATTTGTTTTGACCCTAGAACATCATTAACTCTCTTGTGTACAATATTTAACATTATATCAAAAAACATCTTGTTTGCAGACAAACAAGAGAGAGTTGTTGTTTTACTAAAAGCTCAGCCTTGACTAACTTTATATATTCCCACAACTAAACTCTTCTCAATCTTTTCAGACCATTTCTTCTTTAAAAATCACCTCATTTTAATGGAAATCAGGTCTGCTGCACCACTTCAGAGAAGAACAAAATACATGTATAAGGATCCCAGAGCTTTAGAGGGCAGCTGAGAACATTTGAATAAGGATGTTATTGGAGACATGTCATTTTTGTGATGCATTGTCGTGTCGTACATCTGATACTGAGATCTCTCTCATCTGTTTCAATCAACCCCAAAACCTTTAAAGCCTTTCTCAGTTTTCCCTACAGATGATATTGTAGCTTCAGAACTCGTGTTCATAGATTAGATCGTACAAGGAAAGTTGTCTGAACATCAGTTCATGTAAAATAATTTTCAGTTTTGACTTAGATTGGAAAGATTGAAGTATTCCAGTTTATTCATGAACCAAATGTGAGCTGTACTGTCAGAGCAGATCTGAATTTTAAACCTTTTATTCTCAGTGACACAGGTTTATTTTCAACTGCCTTCCTGTAAGTAGATACTGCTTAATGACTTTTGTTCTTATAGGCCAGGCTCCTTTTTATTGTAATAATAAATATCTTTTTGGTTTTTGGTTCTTAGCAGGTTTTCTTAAAGAACAAATTATTATTATCACTAAGATCCATTTTTCTTCCATGTGTTTTTCGGCATGTATTCCAATTTTAACAATTCATGTATCAACACTTTTAGCTCCTTCGTAACAAAATCTATACTTTTTGAAATGTTTAGCTTTTTCTGCAGTTTTTGTTCACATTGAAAATGAATGGAGCTCTCTTTAACATCCTTTTGCTCTGGTTCTGCCTTTTTTATACTACTGTTTGCTAATTTTAGCTTCCTTCTCTTTTTTTTCTTCCTTTAGCGTTTTATGCTTGTTCAGGTATTCTGCTAATAAATTATTTCTGCTTTTATCAGCTTCCTTCTGCTAATTTAAACTTTATGCTTCTTTCAGCTGTTTTCTGTCGTTTAAGCTACTGTTAAGCTATTTTCAGTTAATTTAACCTTTTTCAGCTAAATTCACCTGTTTGTCATCATTTCAGCTACTTCTTTCAGCTGCTTAATTTGACAAACATGCTCTTTCTTCTCTTTTTTTAATGCTAGATTCAGCTTTTTCAGCTATCTTTTAGCTAATTTTCTGTTAATTTCTGCTATTTTTGCTATTTCATATTAAATTGGAAAAATTTTGTACATTTTTTTATTATTTTATCTTTCATTGTTATATTGCATTTTTGCAGAAAATGCTAATTCTCTACTAGTTAGACTTAAATATATCTCCATCCAGCTTGAAGAGTCTCAGGTTTGGACCGATTGGGTCCATTGCTCAAATTAGGACAATCTTATTACTTTAGATTACAAAAAATGTTTCTTTGTTGATAAATTCTATATGTATAAATTATGTTGAATCACTTGATTTGACAGCAGAGAAAAAATAAAGTAATTAAAAACGGTAAACAGTGATTTCTAGCTGCTAAAATCTATAAGTTACAGAAATATTGCAAAAACTTTAGACAGGTTTCTCATTTTGCTGCTGTTTTGTGCATTTTCTTTTAAGTAAACTATTTGTATAGCACTGTTTAGTCAAGTAGCCACAAAGTGCTTCACAATAAAGAGAATATCACACAACAGAGCGTAAAAACACATTGATAAACCATAAAGAATGGATAAAACAAACATTAAAACTCATACTGAAAAACCTGCTTAAAAAGGTGAGTTTTTAGCTGCTTTTAGGCGACCAGAAACTGTGACACTAAAACAAACCCCAGAGGCTGCATTTCTTTTTATCTTGTTTATTTGGTAGAAGCTGCTTTCATCCTCTGTAATTTGCTTTTGGCCGACTGATTTGTTATTTTGTTTATTTTAGTCACTTAATAATTTGCATTGCACAGAAATGAGAGACGTATTGAGGTGAGACTCATCTGAATTCACAGCAGCTAAGACTCACCCCGGCCCCCGAGTGCCATCCTGCTTTCAGTCTGTGAAATCATAAAAGACCGACTATTACTGTTCCGTTACCCAGTCTGAGTTTAYAGGGCTCATAAAGCACCTCAATGAAATGACTGTGGGACCAGCACATGTTTGAGAATAAAGCATATAGTGTTCTTCAATTGTGGCTTAAAGGGATTCTCCTACACCAGATATATAAAAAAGTGTCCAGTTGATTTGAAAAATAAATCTTTAAGTATTGAATTCTGTCTTGAAATGTCCAATCCCCCCTGCTCCTTCGTGGTTTAGCAGATTTTATAGAAAGCTGGAATTCAAAATGTGGTTTTTAGTTTCAGATTCAACCACCCGGGTCACGAGGAGGCATTCTRTCTGATCTGCACTTTAGGTCAAATCGGTTCCACTCTGCACCTTTGGACGATCCAAATCAATGTGGCTTAAACAGAAACCGCCATGCAGCACAATCTTAGCAGCCTCCCATAAATCCTTAACCCTTTCCAACCTCTGTATGGACCAATTTGTTTGAATCATTTTCAATCAGCTGTATCTTTTCACAGCCCCAAATAAAAAAACAACATTCAATCTACAACAACCTGTGATCAAAATATATGTCTGCATCTCTGAAGGGTTAAAAATCCAATTACCACGTAAAGGAGTTTCCATTTCTGTTCTCCCTCCTTTTAGTTTGAYAGCAGGGTCATTCAACAGGGTACTTGAAGATGAATGTTTGGATTTAAAGCCTTTTCTTCTCACTCCACTTAGGCTTGAGGACCTGAGTTAGATTGCTTTTACAATATCATTCTCTACATTTGTTGTACACTGATGTTACTTTGCTTTTTATGTTTGAGAACTGATATTTTAAATATATCATCAATGGCTTTCATCAAATCTTTTCATTTTTTAACCAGCTTAACCAACTAAAATCATGATTATGAGCAATATTTTAGATTTGGAAGCATCACTTTCTTTAAACAGCTTTCAGTTTTGACAGTTGCTACAAGGAGCTCAGTTTGGATCAAACATCTTAAGATGATTTTTATTTATTTATACTTCCAATAACTTAAACCTTGTTGTGATCTTTATATAGATAGTTGTTCAGAAATGTTTATTTTCTAACACTGGCTGCTTTTATTCTCAGTTTTGTTCAGATCTTTAACTCAGTCATGACAACATATTGTGCAGGGTGCTTAACTGTTACAGTAAGTGTTAGTTTCTACCAGATCGGCTGAATGTGAGAGCTGTGTTTTTAAGGCTCTGTTCACAAATCTTTTGCAAGTGTATCATTTTCTGCTGTGTTTGCACTTTTCACCCACTTGATTTTTTTAAAAACACAGTTCAATGAGGAGAGTTTAAACCTTCAATTTTTGATGAACCCACAAAGACGTGTTTTTTTTATGTATTCCTGCTGGTTCTGTGCTCGAAACTGTAAAACTGGACCTTTTATCTTTTTAAAAGGTTAAGAAGAAATATTAAATGGTGTAAAAAAAACAAGTTATAATTGTTTTGTGAGTCTTTAGCTGTGCTCAGGATGTTCTTGCTTTGTATTTTGTGAAAATAATTGCTACCTGGCAGCGTTTTGTGGATATTCCCACCTTTTTTCTGYTTACATTTTTGCTTCTTGCAACAATTGAAGTTTTTTTTTGCTCTTTTTACAAAAGAAAGACACCAGAGAAATTGTCTTTGTGACAAACTGCTGACAAAGAGCTGAAAAGTTCTGTTTAAAACTGTTTCTTTGTCAGGTTGTCTTCTACGTGCCAAGACGATACTGGTTCATCCTCAGAGCTGAGGACTCTCTTCATGGCTTGAATGACTCATACGTCAACGTTAAGTGGTTAAACAATAAATAAATAAAAAATCTGAAAATGGTCAGACGGAGGGACTGAAACAGAGAAAACAGCCAAAACCTTTCATGATTCTGGGTTCTTAACACGCGGAGCATCACAGCTGTAAGAACACCTGGAAGAGAAACACGTCTTCACTCACCTCCCGCTCGATGAGACTCGAAGGATAATTCAAACCAGAACACATAAGAGAAATGTGCCTTAATTTGGTTAGGAGATGTGCATTGTGCATAAAACACACAAACACACACAGCGAATGAAAATGAAAAGGCCTACATTAGCCAGACCTCTGAGTACTGAGGGAGCAGAAATGAATAGCGTTATGAAATGAGAAGATTGYTGGTCCGAGCCGCTTTGTTCCTCATTACAGGGAGAAGCTTTCACCGTTCAAGTGTCAGGTGATTTTATTTTTATTATTATTTTTAAATAACTAACACCAAGCCACAAAAGAACAATAATAATTATCAGCATCCACTTCCTTCCGTGTCGATCACTAACGTGTAGCTCCTGCACGACAAGTCTTTATCGTTCATGTTCGCTTATTTGTATTTGGGGCGTTTGTGCCTCGTGGGGTGCAGTAATAATAAGATTTAAATGTTCTTTAGCAGCTCTGCTCTGATCTGCTGCTCATTTCATGCGTCCTGCAAGGCGAAGGCGAGAAAATAATTCAACAGTCTTGAACTTGTTAAAGATRTATTATTGGGTTGGGTTTTTTTTGTTTTGTTTTTGTTTTTGCTTTAACAGAATACAGTCGAGCTTGTTCGGTTGTATTATAGTTTGTTTCTTTATCACTAATGAATTCCTTCAAAGATTGTTGGGCTTTTAGCTCAATACTGTTTTGCTTTTTTTAGATTTCAGAACAAGAAGCAGAACCACACAGTTTGGATTTTTTTCTTTCTTTATRTCGTCCTGGGGATTTGCTCAGGTCATTTTTCCATTTGACCCATAGCAGAGCCAATGGCCATTTCACAGAGAGCATGAAGTACATATATTGCTCAGCTGGCCAATCATTTCAAGGTTGTGGAGGAGACAGTGGTAGCACTTACTGTATGTGCAGTTTCATATCCTCCTTATTATGGAGAATGGCAGCGAGCAGGTCTAACACAGCAGAGCTGCTTGGTAACGGTGTACCGCCATCACTCCCCATTTGGTCCGCCTCCTCTCTCTCTGAGCGGTGATGAAAGCGGGCGAAAGATGCAGCAAGAAGCYGGCTCGGCGAGACGGAGACCGGGCAGAGGTGAGAGCGGCGGGAAAAAAAAAAGCGAAAGCCTGTTGGGCTGGAGCTCAGTCGTCGGGGAAATCAGAGAAGCTCAGAGCCTGTTTGGGTTGTTGCAGCTCGTGTGCGTGAATGTGCATGAATATTTGCTGCTCTAACAAAGCATAAAATAAGCTCCACAGTAAACACAGACAGCTTGTTATTTCCCAGCACACTCGTCATAATTAAAACGTTGAGTTATGCTCTTAGTTTAACACCACCAACAGTTTGAGGCTGGTTAAAGTCATTAGAAAAGATTGAAACTGGTTCCAGATTTATTCCCTTAATAATTTCTCTTCATTTGTAGAAAAATATCCACTAACCTTGTTTAAAAAATACTCTACAAAAGTAATTATAAACATGGTTCCTTTACATTTAAAAGACTCTGATGTGTTTGATCAAGTCAGAACTAAAGAACTGTATCTGATTCAGTAAGTCCACAAATGTTTCAACCCAAATAACAGAGTTTGACTTTTTAAAAGCAAATGTGTTGGACACATTTGGAATTGTTTTGTGTAATTTACCGAGACAGAAAAAAATGTTTTAACTCCCTGTTGAACAATTTTTATTTTATTCTTTTTTTTTCATGACATCCATATAATTTTAAGATGGCCAATCGATCTAACTGCTGTTATTTACTCTTCTACATATGGTGTATTCTTATTTTCCCATTTCTATTTCTGGGAAATAAATGTATTTTGTGACCTTCTTCACATACTGACAAACCATTTTATAAATTCACATCAAGAAGTTATTTATTTCTAAATGCATAAAGAAATTTCCAGATAATCTTAATAAAACATCCAAAAGAATCAAATAAACAGATTTTTTTTTCTTTTTGAAGGTAAAAAGCATATTTTAACAGACTCACCTTTAACTCCTTCAGTG
>NW_013952404.1:655004-681708 GCF_001266775.1 Austrofundulus limnaeus | reverse complement strand
CCAGTGAAATATATTTATGTTTGTGGTTGTAATGTGACAAAATATGGAAAAGTTCAAGGGGTATGAATACTTTTGCAAACCACTGTAAATATGACGGGGCCAGACCAAACGAGGCGCTTCACACCCCGCACCCCCTCCAGCTTCCAGAGCGGTTCATTCCAGTTTGATGGAAAGGTTTGCGGCTATGTAGCGGCGCAAAAACTTGTTTTTTCAAATTAATTAAAAGACGTGAACAGTGGAAGACTTGTTCATCCAGACTTACATGTCGGAACCAGAGTCTGACTCAGAGCCAGAGGAGAAGATGATGAAATTTTAGTTGGTAAGTTCAGACCTTATTTAGAAGTTCACAAAAAACTGGAACATAATAGTTCAGATAACATCAAGAAAAGAGACAACTGAACAGGTTGAAACAAACCAAATGTATAAATATATTTGCTGCAATGGGAGAAACTAAATAAAAAATCTCTTCACTTCTGCAGGTACAAAACTAAATGTATTTATTGGATGAAAAAAAGAGGATTTTGTATGATATGTTCCCTTTAAACTGTTTATTTTTTCTCATCACTACCAGTGTTTTTTTAAAACAGGTTTTAAAAAGCCAATTTAATCCTTTGAAACTTTAGCCTGCATCATATCTGACTGCTGTTTGACCTGTGTTTAAAATGGGTACAGTTTGACTGTTAAAGCTGTTTAAAGTTTGCAGTGTTTGTTTCTCTGATTACGTGTGCACAGAAGTATTTAATGTTATCAAGGTTTTGTGACACCTGTTAATATCAGTGTTACACAGATGGCAGATTCTATCAGATTCAGTTGGTGTCCTGACTGAGGGGACGGACAGCAGATGAGAGTGGGGGGAGAGAGAGAGAGTAAGAGAGAGAGAGAGAGATTGTTGATGAGCTGCTCAGAGCCAGGCAGAACTCAACTCAATTTGTTTAATGAAATTAAGGCTGGTTGAACGGCTCAAAGCCAGCGGGTGGCAGAGGGAGGACAGCACTCACCTCCGGACTGCAGCTCTGAAACAACAACTTGATCTGAGTGTTGTCGCTCTGCCTCACACCTGCTGCCGCCAGGACTTTAAACTGAACGTAAACTGCAAGAGCTGACTCTGGATCATCTCAGAACCTGGTTYAGTTCTAGAGTTCAGGTGGGCTCAGAGGGCGAGCCATGCAGCAGCAGACGAAAGAGGAAGGGGTCCCTCATAAAAAAGAAGGGGACGAGGAAGCCCCCATGTCAGCTTCCTGCGCAGCTTTGGACTCTCCTCCCTCTGAGGTTTCAGGAGGTCCAGCTGCACTGACCCAGACCACCCTGACCCCTGACCCCTGCAGGAGGTGCAGGTGTTTGTGTCAGCCGTGGTGTCTGCTCCTGGYGCTCACCCTGCTCCTGCTTTCTCTCCTCGGCAGCTGGGCGGTGGTCCAACTCACCCTGGGGACCCACGGGGGGTCGCCGTTCCGGGTGTCAGCCAGCTACGACCAGCGGATCCCGCAGGATGACGCCGCCACCATCGAGCCTCACTTCACCACAAACTGCACCATGGGTAAGTGATGCTTTGTTTTCTGTGTGYGAGAGGCAGCGCTGTGGTGAGAAATCAGAAATAAATTACTCTGAATTCTTAAAACTGTTGTGTTTCTGAAGATTAGAACACGTTTTTACCTTTAAAAAATCACAAGACGTTGCTTTTTTCTGTGTTTTTTAAGCCTAGTGTGGAAAAAGACTGATCATAATTCACATTTTTGTCACATTTTAAGTAATTTTAGGAATCAAAGAAATAAAAAAAAATCTAAAATATATCAGACGACAACAGTTGGGATATTTTAATGGTGCAGTTTATCTCCTTGTTTTGTGTTTGTGTGTGTGTGTTTGACTTAATGCGTCTCACATGTCTGCAGAATATCAGCTCGAACTCGTCTGGAAACTGCACAGCCACTCTGTGATTTTTAACGTCATTACTCCACGTTGTGGAATGAAATGCGTAAACCAGTCGAGCCTGAGATAATATCCTCCTCTGTCAACCTCAAAAATCTCCCKAAATCGAATTAATAAAACTGATTCRATTTCCTCTGAACAAGACCGAGAGGTTCAGCAAGTCTCACTCAAACATGTAATGTGTTCGTTTCGGGGAATCTATATAAATACAGTCTTTGTTTCCTACAAGAAACGGATATTTAACAAGCGCAGTACTGTATGTATCCTATTTCACAGTTTTGTTGCATTACAGGGATATTTAGTTGCAGAAGGTTTGTTTTTAAGCAGTTTAAAAAGCAAATTGTTTATGAGTTCTTAGATTTGTTTCTTGCAATTGGGATTAAAATAATTTTCAACTTTTAGAATGATGCTGCGTTACAAGCAAAATCCAGACTCTTCTGATGAAATCTCTTTTTATTTAGTTATGAATCACCCACTGCCCGTTCCACTGTGGCCACAATAACAAAGTGCCACAGTTTATTTTATTTATTATGTTTACCAGCTTAAACCTGCTTAAACATTTCAGGATCTGCTGTCCATTTCAGCTGATTGCATCCAGGAGGTCTGAGAAACCTGAAAGAGGAGAACAGAATATATCAGACACATTAAAAAATGCTCTCTGCTCAATTTGTAAACATTTAAAAAACAATTATATGTTTTGTATTCATTTAAAATCAAAAAGAAAACTAAAAGAAGCAGCAAATAAGCAAAGAAATTGTCAGTTTGTTCATCCTGACCACCTCTAAACTTACAAACAGACCCACGATCTTGTTTGCTTTACAGACTTTTCCTCCTCTGTGATATTTATAAGCTCGTCATGTTTCACCTTCACGGTAAAAGCAGTCAGAATGAGCCTTTTCATGTTATATATTTGCTCATTTAGTGATATTTCTAAGCCCCTCTTTTATTTTTTCATGCAGTATTTTTTTGTGTCAACATCTGCCCCTGAAACCACCGAGTGTGTGTCCTTCCCTGCACAGTACAGCCGGTCAGACTCTCTTTTCAGCAGACCCTTACAGTGGTGCCCCCACCTTCAGCCCTCCTGTAGAAACGCTGAACGACACCCAGCAGATGTTCACTCCTGCTATGCTGTGTCTTGACATTAACAGTTATCTTTAACTGCCATTTTTGTGACATTTTAGACAGCTGCGGGCTGCCTCATTATAGCCTTTCTTATAAGCTGCTCCCAAATATCATATTTTTAGATTCTGACTCCTTTTCAAAGAGAAGAACAAAAAGTCTGAAACCTAATTTCTCATAATTCTTGACACATCAGTGGAGTTAAAGTTCTGTCTGAAAAGACAAGTGTTTATTTTTGTGTAGCATTTTCAAGCTTCATGGAAACATCATTATGCAAAAATTAGCTCGATATTTAGCTCTAAATTATTGAGAAACATCCTTTAAAGAAGCCTTTAAATCCTTTTTCACATTTATCTGGGGTCTATATGGACTTTAGTTGTAAATCCAGACCTTATTTGGCAGTTATGTCACAAATAGTTTGACATCATAGTTTGGAAAAAGTCATAGAAAACTGARAGGGTTAAAAATTAGGACCCAAACATAATATGATGCAGCACTGGAAGAGACTGAATT
Organism: Austrofundulus limnaeus; assembly: GCF_001266775.1. Lineage (NCBI taxonomy): Eukaryota > Metazoa > Chordata > Actinopteri > Cyprinodontiformes > Rivulidae > Austrofundulus > Austrofundulus limnaeus. Next base: position 678,153 of record NW_013952404.1, on the reverse strand, counting down.
TTAATTTTCTGCACTCCCAGAGACTCTAAGTGCACAACAAAATGTTTKWAMMRSYWAAAAAAAGTGGATTTTGCATACGTCCCCTTTAACAGTTTGGATTGGTTTTGAAAATTTCACCTTTGATACATGAGATGTTTATCAGAGCCGTTATTAAAAAAGAWGATGTGTTTATTTTACGCCGTTGGATCAGCTGACCATCTGATAACAAATCAGCAACACCTGAGTCTTTATCTAAATGTGGTTGTCAGATATGCAGGAAAGGAGCASAAGAGATAAAATATAGAAGACAACATCAGAAAATGCAATTTTCTTGTTTCTAATGATTTAATGTAAAGATAAAATATAAATAGAATCCTGTGTTGGAGAACGAGGGACTGAAACAGTTCCCTCCCCGTCGGTTTTTCCTGTGATTCTGTGTCGGTTCTGCCACAGTTGGAGCTGCTGCTCATGCAAATCCAGCCATGGTTGGACGGCATCTAATTGTTCTCAGATCTGGGTTCACTGTGTTCTCCTGCCAGGCAGCACATAAGACGCAGCTCACAGACAGAAAAAAAAATCACGCGGACGTGTTGTCCTCTCCTCCGGCGCCACCTGGGCACCGAGAACAACACCCACCCCACACCTCCCACTCCCAAACTAAGCCCTAATCCGTCTCGGCACGCTCTCCGTACCGACGCTCCACGTTCCCTGCACCTCCTRCACCTCTCCCCCCGCAGCACCTGTCGCCAGCCTGGGCTCAGATTACCTTCAGACCTGCGTGAAGGGTCTCGCACTCAAACACAATCACCTGTGGTCAGAATGATCCCGTTAATACCATTCATTACCTGCTGGGCGAGAATAACACAGAGACTCATTCAAACATGGTTTTATTAATTAAATACAAGTTTTAATTTAGCCACAAACAGAATATTGTAGAACACAAAATATATTTCAGTCTGAGAGATAAAACGATCCTAGTAATCGATCTCATGTGGTGCATTTGGAGTGAAATGTTAAAAGTATAAATATTTCATGCATTTTGATTCATCTCTCACCTTTAAACAAATCCCAAAGAGGTTCATTCTTTCTGCAGCTCTTCAAGTCTGAACTGTCTGTTTGACAACTTCAATCTTTCGTTATTTCCTTCATCAAAAGGACATTGAGTCTCTTAGTGAATGTGCTGTGAGGTGATATAGTCAATACAGGATAAATAAATGGTGCCTCATCTCCTTTATTTCACTGTTTCTTCCACTTTAATTAACTCATYAGTCACTGGTCCAACAAGCAATCCAGTTGGCTGCAGCTGAGGCTGTATGACTGCTGGAGCTGGCAGAAATTCTTACCTTTTTTCTGTCAAACATACAAAAACATAAGTGTTTCAGTCCAGCAGACACCAAAGATGTTCTTAACTTCACATATTTACTTTTGGGTGCTTTTGGGTCACACAAACAAGTTTGACTTTGTCTCAGGCAGGCTGATTAGAACAGATGTTGGTCCCCTGGATAACCTGTCCTGCGCTCATGAATTACCTTGAACATGGTGCGTACGGCTGAGACGCAGAGCAGCAAACCTCAGGAGGATTTGTACCAGTGACCTTCCTCCTTCTGGATCATTTCCTTAACCGCAGCACTGTGCCGCTGCAGGCTCTTAATGAAGCGTCGGTGCAATCCCATACGTTGGGATTAGGTACACAGCAGAATAAGTGCACCCTGAGGCCCATCAATCAAACATGCAGCATCGTGGAGGCTGCAGAGAGCTGGAGGAAGCTCTTCCTTATAAGATATTTAACTTTTTTCAGGTTTTAACTAGTGTGTCCTTTAGATACGACTCAACAGTGCTTCTCTGTGGTTTAGGCTGAAGTCGTGTCTGAGTTGTAGGAGGGGTTAAATGATGTCACGCCGACGCAGTGGCCCGTGAGGGAGGAGCAATAGAGTATAACTGATTTCATTGTTTGCAGCCAGTCTTGTAAACACACATCACAACACTGGTGCACATAGATCCACTCATGTGTGAGCGTGCAAAGTTCACAAAGTCAAGCAAGTGTGGAAAAACATGGTTTGAGTCATGTCTGATCTGAGGGAGGGATTCTGTGGTTTACGATCTCACATCAGCACGGTATCAGTACCTTTACACACATCTGACAGCTGTTCTTTTTTATGATGGTAAAGTTGTCAAACTTTAGTGTGAATAGTTCAACTTTATCTTCTGTTAGCTATATGCACTCAGCAGATTAGAAAATGTACTTTTTGGTGACTTTTTATTCCATTTTAAAAACTGATATTAAAAAGTAGACGGTTTTTTTGTTGTTCTTGTCCTCATATTGTCCTGTGGAACCTGCTGCAACATTCAGTTCCTCACCATTCACCTGTTGAAGTACAGCTTCAGGTGCTGAAAGCAACCAAAGCTCCAGGAAACAGTTTGAATCATCAGTGATTTACAAACTATCAGCTGACACCTGTTAAAGAAACTTGTCAGCTAATAATTTTTTATTGCAGCTGCCTGGTTAGGTACTTGTTTATTTAAAGGCCCTGTCACACTAGACAACTTGTGCCAACCTCTGAACATTTTAAAGACATCTACATTGAAGCTGGAATTGAAAAAAATCAACAGGAAGCYTCTTTTCGGCATGTACATAATGTAATTCTAACAAATTGATCAAATTTTATTAGCAATTTAGACATTAAAAAGTTTCATAAGTTGGCATAAATTGTCTAGTGTGACAGAGCCTCATCCCCTTGTTAAACCATTTAAGGTGGAGCAAGACAAATAGTTTTTAAAAGAAATTAGTTAGACTAGCTATATTAATAAAATTGCATTAAAGAAATGCAAAACTAGTTAGCTAGAGTTTTATTTACAGGTAGAGTATACCTGATTTACTCGCAGCTCTTGCTGTCTGTTGTTAAAAAGTTATTTAGATGTTTGAATAATGGTTTGATAAGAACAGCAATGAACTTCTGGTTTGAGAAAAATAAAAAGAGACCTTTTTTTGTTTTTGAAGTACAACAATAAAAGCACAATGACTCTGTTTTCTGTTTTTGATCTGTTTTTAAGATTAGTTTTTTTTTATTTCATAAAAAGAAAAGTTCAATTAAAACAAATATAAACAAAGTAAATCCTTTATTGAATGAAAAGGGTGCAAAAAGAAGAAAAGATCTTATATCTGCCCCTTATTAAAAACAATTTTAAACACCCTAAACTTGAACATTCTCTATATTAAAAAAAATATGGAGATTGACAACAACAAACAAAAAGTACACAGACCTGAAAGTCGTGGGCTCAGAAATTAATTTTAACCCCTTAACGGTGTTTGTTACACCGTTGGGCAAAAATTATGCATTTTCTTCCTTTAAACCTTTCCAGATGTGACCAGTGGCTTTTATTTTGAAAACTAGGTTGTCAGACAACTTCCTGCAACCCTTACAAAAAATAATGTGGAAAGGCTTTTAAAGAATTTCAGAGATGACTGTTAGAGGGCTAAGTATCCTCATAACTCTTGAAGTCCTAAAATAGAAACTAACTTGAATAAATAAAGTGGATAAACACAAAGTCTTCTTCCTCATTTTTAATTTCCTGTAAGTATTTCTTTTGTCTGGTTGAAGCAAAAACAGTGAAAGCAAAACTTTTCATTAGCGATGCTCCGTGTCCCACCTTTTTTAGTATATTAAAAAAAAGTTGAAGGCCTGTGTCGCCTTGAGGCAGTTGGCCCTTTTTCCTCCTAACTCAATTAATTGGAAGTAAATATGTGAATATGTTTTTTTGGGCTTTTGACACTTCCAGGTTGCTCACAAAAGATCGAGATTTGTTTGGGACTTGAGGAGAATTCATGGAGGGGTGAAGAAAAGAAAAGACAGAAAAAGTTGGGGAGAAAAGCTCATCAATTACCGTGCGAGAAAAAGCCTTTCCTGGCAGCACTAAGCTTTATCACACTCTTCCTCTAATCTGTTGCCTCAGGCTTTTCCTCAAGAAGCATCCCCTCAACACAAACTGGGTGTCTGTTTCAGGCACCTTTCCAAAGAAATCTACGCAGGCTGTTTCATTTTAAGATATTGAGCAAATGTTAAATGGCCCAGGGCACCAAGTGGAGTGTTTCCAGCTTGCATATGCCAAATTAAACGGATGTTTAAATCAACCCTAATCTGACACGGAGGAGGGAATTTCTGGGTATTACAAACGTAAAGCATTATTGAATTAAAGCCAGTCATTAGGAAACGGTAACCTTAAATCAAATTTCAGTCGCCAGTTTCTGCCAAGAACACTGGCATGAAATTCCTAATCTGTTCACCGAGTCACGTCAATTCATTTAATGTCAAGCGGCACACTGTACATTCTAATTAGTGTGCAGCTACAGTACGCTTTCAGTGTTCATGTGTTGTAATCCGTCACAGAAAGAGATTTCATTGACCCTGTTGGTGCACTCAAGAGAATTACAGTCTAACCTTCACTGACTTCAATCTATAATTAATACAGTTTCAACAGCACTGACAGAATTTATATCAGATCTTACAGATTTCAAAACCTGCTGAAGTAATCTGACGTTAACAAAACAATTCCTCCTATTAGTACTGAAGGAAATGACTCTATACACTAATTCAGTCTTATACGAAGCTCACAGTTCAGTTTTAGTAAAAATCTCCATAAACATGAAAACATCAAAGTCATGACGCCTAATTTTATGTAAATTTATTGAATAATTTTTGATGAAACATCTATTATTTGTATATTAAGATTTCCAAGTTGGAAAGAAACACAAACATTACTAACTTACAGGGAAAATTTAAAAATTTTGAGACATTTTTCCTCAAAATCAGTTTTTTTGTTGCTTACTGCTCAAAAAAATGTTTCAAGAATTTTTTTAAGGATCATATTTCAGACAGTTCATTCCAATGATACATTGATAAGGCATTAATTCATTACRTTTTTGACAAAATGTAATTTTTGAATATGTTTATTTCGCCACCTTCCACTTTTGGACTCAACTCTCATTTCGATGTGACGAGTCACATGAGCAGTTTTTAAAGGTTTAAATCATATTTCTCAGACATGTTTAAATTAAAAATAATTAAATATGGAGCTGCTGTTTGCTGGTGCTTTAAACCCTCTGATATTTTTTAAATAGGAAAGGGAACAGATGGGTTTTCTTACAAAATAAAGAGTTTAAAAGTGTTCCTCTTTGCTAATTATTTTTAAATCAAAGCAGTTACACAAATGACTTGTACACACAATTATCACAAGCATGTTTTATTCATTCTATGCACATTTTACAACTGCAAACCCGATGAACTGGACTTCTTAGGGTCAGCATGCATTTTKTACATTTTTATAGATCGGACTCATCCAAAACTAATAAACTTGTTCTCCAACTTGACCAAAAGTTACTAATTTCACACAAATAGAAATAAATAAAACAGAAGTAGATGAGAGAAATATTAAGAAAAACCCACAGCTGCTGAAAAAGAAACGATCTCAGGAATGTTACAGGTATTATTTCCAGTGGTCCGCCCTTGAGAGAGCTGCTCCCTCCAGCAGAGAGCATGACAGATAGTAATAGTGACTGGGCAGAGCTCGCACCAATCGAGCGTGACGGTGTGCAGTTAATTGAATTCATGAGCGAATATGTCTTGTCCCGTCGACTGTCCGATGGGAAACGCAGCTGCATCTATCTTCGGCGTTGCAGCCACTGTAAATCTCCATGAATGTCTCAAGATTTTGCCCTTAATGGGTTGGCGAGATGCGGGCGCCACCGTTTCCTCTGGTCTCTGGAGATTTCTCTCCCCAATGACCCGCACTGCGTTTCAGAATGAAGACTGTTTGCTGGGATTGATGAGTTTTAATGACTCTTGCATTCAACGGTAGACTCAATCAAGTCCGTGCGGATGTTTTATTTTCTCTTGTCTTGTTCATTTTCTTTGTGGATTCCACTGTTTGGCGTTGTGAGCGCCCAAAGTACAAGCAGTTCTGCAGCCAAACACTTTTTTTATTTTCATCCTAAAATCCTACAGGAGCCTCCAGGATGTGACTGATGTGGTCGTTCATCTGTAGTGAAACAAAAGCCGCATTAATTTCACAATGAATCTCTCCATTGTTCCGAAAAGGGTTTTTTGTTTTGTTTTTTTGTTTTTTGAAGCTCGTCTGTAACGAGGACACATCTGGATTCAAAGCCTACGAGCAGTCTCCATTAAACCGTAACAAGTTTTATTCAAATGATACGAACTGCTTTGCATGACCTGATGATATCCTGCAGAGTGAGAAATGGGCATCAGCGAATTCTCACAAATCTGATATGCGTGGCACGGCTATGCAAAAATGTTAAATGTTAATGTTGAATTGATTTCAGCTGATGTAGTGTTTGAAAAAGAGAACTGCCTCCATCACAGTTCACTTATTTGTTTTTCACTCGAGGCTTCTCGTGTTGTGCACGAGAGCTTGAATGTGTTTTTAAAAGGACTTGATGTTGATTGAAAACTTTACCTGATGAAAACGTGGCTCAAAGATGAATTAATTTTATTAATCTAGATGATGACGCCAAATAAATGCAGGGTAAGCTCGTGACATAGGCGGTATAGGCAAATGTTGAGAGCGCCGTCCATGCAGGGGGTGCCACAAAAATTTATCAGAGTATAGTTAATTTAATTTGTAGAATAATCCCATTATTATGTGGGTTTCTCAGTGYACATGCTGTGTTATATGGAGCAGAGTATATTTAGTGATAAAACTCATATGATGCAGTCAAGTCGAGCCTGGCCCCTGCCTTCCTACACAGTTCTGCTTGATTCTAACCTCCCTTCTTTGCTCCATCTGGGATTTCTCTTATTGACAAGGATTTCTCAGGTAGAATTTCAACAGGGCCAATCAGCAAACAGAACTTGTTGTTGTGAACGATGACGGCGATTTTCTGCACCGTTTTAGTYTCCCTGTAGATTAGCAATGTCCRTGTTGAAAAGGCTTCCAATYCAATTTAAATTAAACTTGTCCCATAAAACCTGCAACACTYGTTCGGCTCAGTCTTTCTCTCTTCCTAATAGAGGATGGTTTTTTATAGCACACRCAATTTCCAGTTAGCTTTCTAGCCTAGCTTCCTTCACAGTTGAGCTGGTGTGCTGCATACGCCTTGRCCAAATGTTAGCAAGAATAAAATCAGATGCAATTGTTCTAAACTTCAACCGAGGCCACGCCTCCAGCAAGAAATCATTTCTCAATAGCCGAGGGTCCAGACCCTCCGTACGAAGCAAASTGAAGAACAAGGTGCTRGTCATATTCTACCTGATTYAAGATTARCTTTTAAAACTTCTACTAGAACGTTGTTTAATCACTAGAGATGTGACGTTCACGAACGATCCGAATCTTTTGAACGGMTCTTTACAACRAACGATAGGAGCCGAATCGCGGGCAGTAATGAGCAATTTGTAGTTTTATTTATTTATTCCTCATATAATCTTTATTTTTTTCATACTTAAATTGCGCCCGCTTTGCTTTTTCACAGAAACAGGCAGAGTTGTGGAGTATAGAAGCTCATTGTGAAAGGCGGAGGGGGGGGTTTCCGCTTGACAAACATATGGTTCCACCCACGTGACGGGATTACGGGATTACGTCATTACGCATGGCTATGTGATGACGTAATACGTTCAAAATCGAACGGCTAATTTGAACGGCTCTACGAAACAAACGGCTCCCCAAGATCCGGATCCCTTCAGAGAACCATTTATCCCATCTCTATTAATCATCAGAAATTAAACTTGGTTGTTTCTTCATAGATGCATGAACTGSTTTTTTTTTTTGTTCTGTTTTTAATGAGTCTCATATTTTCTTTAGTCTCATCTCCCATGTGAAACATCTTTGGGTTTCATGAAAAGCTTTCTGCACATTTTATTTACAGTATTAATAGTAAAAAAAACATATTTTAATGAGAGATCACCTTGGAATAATCTTGACATTAAAAAAATATTTTCCAGGCTTTCTGTTTGTTTTGCTCCACAGAACCCTTAGAGAAAGTTTCTAAATATCAAGCTATAAATTAGTTTAACATTTTCTTTCAGTTGTTCACCCTAGCTCCATTTTTTTCCCTGTTAGTTAAAAAAACTAAAATGTTGCTGCTCTGTAGCTGTATGTTCAGAAGAATCTGGTAACATTTGTGCCCAGAGAYACTAATATTTTACCGTCTGCCTCCATCAACCAAACACCGCTTCCTGTATCAGTTTTTATCAGCGGCTGCTGTGACCTCACCTCTCCAGCTCCTCGGCTCTCATACATCATTCTCCTCACAAAGCACGATGCGACCCCGTGCACACAAGGATAACAAAACTCACTTTACTCCCAAAGGCAATTCATCCCCCCACTGACCTACTTGTTTTCACAATCTGACACGCGTGATTTAGGAGCTGAAGTAGGCCAGGAGAGCAGCGGCCATGTTCGTCTAAACGTACCTGCTTCAGGGCTCCTAAAGTTCACCACGTCACCACGTTTACACCGCCAACACCGGCACCATGAAACAAAGAGACTGATACATTTACATTCATTGCTCAGAGGTTCCAGTGTTCTCTGAATAACTTGTCTTGATAAATGCTCGCAGTACCATTGTACAGGGAGGAAGCTACTGAGCACAACTAATGCATAATACATGTGTTGAGGAAGAATGAATACACAAGAAAACCACATCTTTACTTAAACACTTGGTGCCAAGCAAGCAAACTTAAATAATTTGAATAAAAATGTATAATTTACTCTGTTAACAACATGTCTGTGGATCTGTATTTTTCTGCATCGTCCTCAGCTTTTAGTTTGCGGGGCGAAAAAGAAGTCCAGGAAGACCATTTGTAAGCTGACACAAAAGAGTATTCATCATCGAAATTATTTACTCGGGCAAGGTTCTGAAAGAGTGTGAAGTGGGTTATTCACCGACATGTTAAAGTGGCTTTCTGCAGCCGTGGAGGTCCTTCCACAGGAGTGGGCCGTGGGAGGCCTCAGACTAATGTGTTTTCCCCAATAAAAAAGTTAAATAAATGCACACCCCCACCCCTTCTAATCCATAGTTAAGTGTGCCAGTTGCTGAATAGGCTCTAATGTTCGGGCCAAAAAAAAAAAAAAACGTGTGCTGAGAGTGAGGCAGGGTTAGGAAATGGATGCTAATTTTCTGACCCAATTTTTTTTTCTGAACAAGTGGCTGCAAATTTGGTGCTGATCTTGGCACAGACTATTTCTGGTGTCCACTTCAACCCTTTCCAACAGATCAAATCATTTGATTATTTAAACAGTAAAACTGCATATGGATTAGCAACTCGGCAAAACGAAACCGACAGAAAAAGAAAGCTGTACATGTTGCATTTTTTCATTTTATTTAAAATTATCCTGAGTTTTTTTTTTCAAAATCTTTATCTGATTTGTAAGTTGACTCCAGAGCTTTTTCACGCCAGACCAGATCAGCCTCCTTTCTTCTCGCTGTGATTTCTGAAAGCGCCAAGGTGTTACAGGAAGTTGAAGTCACCCTGTTGTTGTTACGTCTCTGACCTGCCAAGCAAAGCGGTGACAGAGTCGATTCACGTGTCAGAGGGTAAGCCGACATCACACCCTGAGGGTTGATGGAGTCTGAGACCAGCTGACAGGATTTAGAGTGGACGTGTCCACATCAATGACACAAGAGTTACACATCACTTTATTCTGCAGTGTCAGCTGTATTAAAGCTTGCAYCCATGCAGGAAGTCAGCCTGATTGATTTATGATTGGTCTACAGCAACTTAAAGGAGACATATCCTGTTTTTTAAATCCTTCAGTTGGGGTCTTTATAAAGTGGAATGGCAATGCTTTGGTCTGAATTACTTATTATTGTAACTCCACAAGCCCCTCTTTCACCACTTTTCTGAGGTGTGTCTCAGATCAACACGTTTTGACACTGTTTCTTTAAACCAGCTTCCAGAGTGGTCCATTTTAGAGGGCCGGAAAAAGTTTTTATTTAGAAGTTAATTAAAAGATGTCAACAAGGGAAGACTTGTCCATCCAGCCCCAGATCCAGGGGACAATGAAGACCAGCAAATTAAAGCTGGTAAGTCCAGGCCTTAATTAGAAGCTCCGTCGCAAATTCTGTAATGGCGAAAACTGAACAGATGGAAAAATATGACCCAAACTAAATATAAAGAGATCTTTGCAGCACCAGGAGAAACTAAATTCAACTTGTCTGCACTGCTAGAGACTCCAAGTACACAACAAAATGTATTTAATGTCTAGAAAATGAATTTTGCACAATGAAAGCATGGGGGCGGGGGGGCTTTTGCAGTCATGCCTCAAGTCCAGCAGGTCTCTGTTTCACAGACCACCCATGTCATTAAAGGCAGGGGCCAAAAAAATGTCAACTTCTCTTAAAAAATAACCAAGAATTTACATCTCTGCCAGGCTTTCACAACAGCAAGCTGTGAACGTTTCAGACTCCACCCCTCATTACAAACAGTTAAGGGCYGAGGCTTCACTCAGAACCTGAGGTCACCACAATGAAGAGAAACTGGATCCAGGTGTCAAACCAGCAGCAAAGTTGGACTTTGTTGTGGTTTCCTTAAAAAAAACAAAAGACAAATAACCAAAGTTGCTGAGACTTGTTTTTCTCCATTTTGTGTTCATTTTCTTCTAAAAYGTTTCTATACTGTGTAACATTTTGTCCCGTCTCACTTTCCGTGAGCCTGTCAGCTTGATGCAAATCTMAGCTTCTTAAAATAGTTCTATAGGTGTAACAGTAGATTTATTTCAAACGCTGCGTTGAAATTGAATGTGGCTTTACTGCCTGTCTTGTCAGCTCAGCTAACAGCTTTTGCTCKACGCTGAAACTCCATGTCATGGGATTGTTATCAGTCTTTCGACTCCAAGTTCGCCCGAACAGAGAACAAATCTGCATATTACAGATCAAGGGCAAACTACAGAGAGTGCAGCAAGTCAGCCGTGATAACAATCACTTCTCCTTTTTTTTCTTCTTCCTTATGACAGAGAGAGACAAACAAGATTCCCATCAGTGTATGCTTTAGCTTCCTGCTCTTCTGTTTTTGTTCTCCTGGCTCTGATCAGTTTCAGATGATTAAGGTGACAGTGAGCAGTCTGTTTCCAGAACTTGGAGATAACGCATCTCTGATTTGCATAGATATGCAAATGTGGCTTGTGACAATTGAGCTGCAGAGACAGGTGATATCAATCGGTTCCATTGTGTGCGAGCAACCCGCTAACGGTAACTAGGTCATGGTTTTTGCTGCCTCTGTTTCCTGTCTGATGGTTGTGTACTGTAATCACAGCTCATGCAGCCTGTGTCGAGTTATTTATGATGGTGCAGACAGTCTCCAGATGTCATACCATGTTTACAGTCGGGGGCTTGTCACAAACTGATGTACTCCACTCCAACTTTTACTGTTTAACTTTTGCCTGAGCTGTGGGTTTAAGTTCTGTATCGAACACGAGACAATAAATCCTGGCAGGGATGTTCAAAACTTAATCTGTTGCTCTACAATTTGTTGTGGTTGTATTTTCTAAACCAGTGGTCTTCATTTAAAATTCAGCAAGGTCCATCAAATTTATTTATTTATTTATTTATTTATTGCAAACTTTTACAGAATTCAGAAACTTTTCTTACAAGAATAACGTTGTACTGGAATAACATTAAAACAATACGGGGATAAAGTTAYAATATYACCAAAATAAAGTTAAATTTTTATGAGAATAAAGTCAAAGCCTGATATTATGAGAACTTCTGCATGGAAAAAGCAGTCTAACCTCCAATTTACACTACATGCGGTTCCGCTCTGCAGTTTCGCCACCATTTGTTCCCACCTCAGTTTATACAGCGTCCACTCCAGTGCGAAGAACAGAGGAACTCTGAGAAGCATTCGCAGGAAATGTGAAATTTGTGTGATAAATTTTGYGATAAATGCAGAAGTCAGAGCAAAGGAATTCATTCTGTGGAAGACGGACTCCAAACACAGCWGAAACTGCATCACTGTTGTCTTTTTTGAATTTTCTGATTTCAGAATAAAATCCATGTGTGTATGTGTAYGCTGCCACCTGAYTCCCAAACAGAATGATACATTTTGAAAGCATTTGTATATAAATATATCCAAATACAGTGTTTATTAATACAGATAGGGTTTCAGCAAAATTAGTCAGTCTTCTGTGAATCATTTTGAAAATACGGATGCTGTGCTTGTTCCTTTTTCTGTTGGTGCAGCATGATCTGTGTAGATTGACTCCATAGCAGCTCCGGCATCTGGTAAAAATAGGACTGAATCTTATTTGGCGGATTGCCATGTGGAGCCAGTAATCAATGCTTTCATTGATTGTAATGGTTGTGTATTTACTTTAGAGMAGAACCGCATCCAGAATAAATTGGAGTTTATCACTGTGTTAAAAAGAGGGATGATGTCATGTAAGGTTAAATTTTGGTATCTGTGTTATTTAACTGTATGTATTCATATAAAAACTCAAGTTGTATGTTATTGCAGTTAATGGCTGCACTGACAGATTTCATCGCCACACAATGTGGATAGAAGTATATTACRCTAACAGTAATCGGACTCCTTCGTAAACACAGTGACACACATGAGGGCCGTCCACAGCAGGTCTGAGTCGACCAAGAAAAGGACGTCATAATATTATGACWCTATTCTTAGGGCTGGGTATCACCTAAAATATGGTGATACAGTACGATTCTTGATACAGTGCAGCTCAATTTGATATCCATATTACTCCATGCCACTGACTCAACAAAACCAGCAAAATATTATATTTTTATAATTATAATTATATATACAAACGTCTACTTTTAAGGACAAACTTCTAAAATACTGCTGGCCATTTTGCTTACTAAGTGACCTCATTGCAGCTTGCTGTTCCTGGCTTTGAACAGTAATCAATCATCGTTATACTGCCCCCTAAGGGTTGAAGGGTGTGTCGATATTAAAAGATAGAAATTCTGTACAATATAATTTATCAAAATATCGATTTAAATCAATTTTCATGCACTATTTATTCTTGTATTATCATGACTTTATTGTTGTAATTTAAAAAGAAATTCTCGTAGCCTGGCCCTAATACCTTATTCTTTGAGACAAACGTGGAAGTCTGTATTCTCTCTGCAGAGTTAAACCGAGGGCCTAGCTGAGAGAACTACTATAAATGCTGGAAAAACTGCATTGCTGAAAGGAAATTACCATAAAATACAGGAAAATGTGCATGGATACATTTGTTTTTCAACCAATCTGGGTCCAGATGAGACTGCAGTCTGTTAAATGAGCACCCTGGTCAAAACCATGTCAACTCTTATTTTAAATAATAATTTTCTTTTCTTCCAGCATCCTCACCTGGCCCAAACATCACCCTGGAGGGCCAGTACCACTGCCACCAGGGCCCAGGAATCCCCCTGGACAAACTGTGTGACTTCAGTACAGACTGTCCTCTCGGGGACGACGAGGGCGATCGCTGCCGTAAGTCCACTCTGATACACAAACTGATGTGTGTTCATCTTTTCAATCCGTCGTGAAGCTGTTCAGCCGTGTTTGCAGTGAATCACCCTTAACGAAGCAACAACTGACAGTCTGTGTGTGTCCTCCTGACAGTGAGGCAGAAAGAAAAGGCCTAAAAAAAGAAACCCAGCACAGATATGCTTGGCCAGCATTTCTCACCCCTGACATATTCCACAGTTGTTATTTCTATCTCTTTGCACATTTGTTTCTGCTTTTCTCAGGGTTTAGAACAAACGTTGGCCAAGTATGCTGACATCTTCCTCACAAATCCCCGAGGCCGGATGCTTTTTGTGTGTGCACACCTTTTTTTTTTAGTGCTGCCTGCATGCACACACACATATTTTTTTTACATTATCATCCAGATTTATTGACGTTCAGAAGTCTCCCACACACTATTAAAACAACAATAATGATGTTGTGGCTTATCCCCGAGTTTTTACTCATATTAAACTAACCAGAATTAATTTGCTGCTGCCCGCAGTGCAGGTCAGCCTCCCATGTGCTGCTTATTAAAATGATGCCTGCTCCCTCGTGTGTTTAGGTTTGCTAACAATGGGAGCTGGGAGATAAGGGGGTAACGATAGGGTGAAAATCCCAGCCAGGCGCAGATTGTCTTTCTGCTGCGAGAGGATTTATCAGCGCTAATTGGCTTGAGAGGCTAACCCAGGGGTATAATCTTCATTTAAATGCAGTGTGTGTGTAATGTTTTGATTTTAGGAGCGTCACGTGGACATTTGAGAGGGAGCCAGCCTGTGTGTGTCGCTGGTTGATTTATGTGTTGCATCATGGAAGCTGAAGGATCCTGTTTGATACAAACGGATGAGTTTTGCAGAAAGAGGTCTATTCAAGACTAAAAAAATGCATTTGTGCACAACTCCTCGCATAGAATGATGTCTCAGAGGTCAGCTGTTTCCAGCTCTGAARCTTTTATTTAAAGATTAACAATTTAAATATCTTATTTTACCAAGAGCAAGAACTGATTCTGCATAAGTTTTTTTTGTTTGTCAGGCCACCCTGACTCATTCAGATGTCTTTTGTTTGTTCCACACAGCCTACATCTGTACCTGCAGATGTATGATTCATTCAAAATTCATCAAACTCGCTCATCACCACGCTGCAGAAATCATATGGCATTGCCTCTGATACCATATTCTCTATGATCCATTCACGAGTTATCTGCATCTGATTTGATCTATTTAAATCCTTCATAAGCTCTGCCAAGGCTCATTAACAGGAGAGAGCAGAAAGAGGCAGGAAGAACAAAATCAGCTCGTGTCAATCACAAAGATTCCTGATGTATAAGGAAACACGAGTCCCCATGGATCAGCCTTGCCATCCTACCGCTGCATCATTATGCACAAGCACATCCTCTTCTCTCTCTCTCTCTCTCTCTCTCTCTCTCTCTCTGAGAGTCTCAGCTTCCTCTGGTTGATCTCAGTCCGTCTAAATTCTGCAGACGTCCCACTGCTTTCCAGCTCCACAGTCACCCTGTAACGAAACGGAAATGCTGCTTTGCATCAAAGCGCGAGGAGCATGAATTTGAAGGAGAATCTGTGAGGATTTGATTTGTTTTTTTGTTTAACTTATTTATGGGAGAAATTGTCTGAGTTTAAAATATCTTCGCACAAAAGACCTCGCAAAAGTATTAGAGGTTTTATGACTTAGACCTGTTAAGAGCTTTAGTTCCTCTACAAAAACACAGGAATGAAGTTATTGTCTGAAAACACTGACATTCAAAACTAAAAACTTGAAGAGAAGCCACCTCAGTTCTTATATTTATTGTTATGTTCAGTATGACAAATCCTTCTGTCTATATTACATGCATGACCACCTTGAAGTTTTGCTTTTCTCACAAGCATTATCAAACAGTGACTGATTTATGTGGGRTAAAGAGGGATTTGTGTCAAAAAAAACAAAGTCAAACATAAGATTTGTTGTTCTTATAGATGAGAAAGTTTGCTGAAGRTTTGTTTTAAAACTATCTTTCTAATGATCTTAATGACAGGGTTGGCTGTGGCAGAGTTGTGTCCTTTGGGCAAGGCACTTCACCTRCCTTGCCTGYTGGTTTTGGCCAGAAGGTCCGGTGGCGCCGGTGCAAGGCAGCCTCRCCTCTGTCAACGTGTGTGGCAGCTGTGTTAAAGTGTTAAATAAGTTCAGGCCATTTACAACTTTTACCATCTCTGCTCATGCTTGCTCTGGTTAAAAAATTACTTTACATGGATACTGTTTGTTTAAAACATTAGTAGAACATAGGAAATATTTTTACTTATAAAAAGAAAAGCTAAACAATTAAAAGTCAACAAATAGTATTTTCTCTTTTTAGCTTGGGATGGGCAACTGGCGACCCGTGGGCCACATCTGGCCTGAAAGTGACATCCATCAGGCCCACCAATGAGGCTCTGCCTTTATTTATTTATTTATTTATTTATTTATTTATTTATTTATTTGTTTATTTATTTGTTTGTTTGTTTATTTGTTTATTTGTACCTAAAAAAACACTTCAAGCAACTTTTAGTGTCTAAGAGCTGCCTTGAGTCTTTTTTTGCGTAAGATTATGTATGTATGTATGTATGCATGTATGTATGTATGCATGTATGTATGCATGTGTGTATGTATGTATGTATGTATGTATGTATGTGTGTGTGTGTATGCATGTATGCATGTATGTATGTATGTGTGTGTATGTATGTATGCATGTATGCATGTATGTATGTATGTGTGTGTGTATTTATGTATGTATGTATGCGTGTATGTATGCATGTATGCATGTATGCATGTATGTATGTATGTGTGTGTGTATTTATTTATGTATGCATGTATGCATGTATGTATGTATGTGTGTGTGTGTATGTATGTATGTGTGTATTTATGTATGTATGTGTGTATTTATGTATGTATGTATGTTTGTATGTATGTATATATGTATAAATGCATGCATAAATGAATGCATGCATAATTGCACAAAGCTAAATATGAGAAGTTAACTGAAGTCATAAATTTAAAAGCAACACCAGTTTTTTTTACAAGAACCATGCAGGAATCTGAACCCAAGATGTTTTATGCATTTGTACTTCAGTTTGTTGAGGTGTTTATTTTTGTTGCTTTTAATGTTTTGTACTCATATTTATCAAACAAGAGTACAACTGTGGTATATGCATTTGAGCATGAAATATGTTAAGTTACTGCACTGTATGTTAGTTTATTAAACACATATACAGTACACAAGCAGTTTTAAAATGTCCGTTTTATAACATTTGGGTAAGTGTGCAGCACTATGTGGCCCTCTGGTAGCGTCAACAGAAAAATTCTGTCCCCTTCCATCATGTAAGCACAGCAAGCAGTACAGCATCATTCTGCATCATTCTGTACTGATGYTGCTGTGACACCTGAATTTCCCCTCAGCAGGACAATAAAGGCTATTTCTATTCTATTCAATTCTATTCTTTTCTATTCTTTTCTGAAGTTGCCCATCCCTGTTTTAGATTTTTTAATTTCTTTTTTTTTTTCGTTCTGATTGAAGCAAAGCATGTAAAATTGTTTCAGATTATCCGACATAAACATGGAAAAACTTGATTTTAGCTAAGAAATGATCATGTTTATACAGAATTGGCATCCTAATGGAGAAAATGCAGAGTGCTTTTTTATAATTAAAAAATTAAAAATATCCCCACTTAAAAAAAATGAGATCATGTACTCGACTGACCACCTCCACTGTAGCGGTTAGCTTTTAGCCACTTCAGACTGCATCAGACTGGTTTACAGGAAGTGGATCACTTACCTGAAATCCACTCGATCAGTGGCTGAATGTAAAGTGAAAGGCTTTTAACAAAATTGTGTYATTACCTCGAAACAGACAAGATTTTTTTTATTTGGTAGCACTACATGTTCACTTGTAAACTGTGAAATGCTCATTCTTCTTGTCTGACCGTCCGTTCTGATTTTTTTTTTTTTTTTTTTGTCTGTAAACTCTAAATTACAGCTGGTTTTCTCTTGAACATGTTTTGAATAAATGTGAGAACATAAAACTTTCAGAGAAGTGTCCATGGATGAAATTTCCTGGTTCCTCGCACAGCTTTGAGACATTTCAATTGCCACCTCTCATTTCCTCTGACTTCCTAATTTCTCTTTCCGTTCAGCGGCTTTGTTGTTTCTAGTCGGAGAGCTCACCACGTCTCRTTCCCAATTTTCACAAATACATTAAATCCTGTGAGCTGTTTTTCTCTTTCCTGACTGTCCACTCATTAATCGCCAGTCCCTTCCTTCAGCTTTGTCCTCCTCCTTGGATGTTCAACCGTCAGCAATCACTGCTCTTTCTTCTAACATTATACATATCCTTAATATACTCTGTCCTGTCCTTCTCCAGGCAGGTTCCTCAATGGCAGCTACTGCTCGTTTGAAGAAGGCGATTGCGGCTGGCAGTCAACTGCAGGCAGGAACCTCTCCTGGAGAAGAGTTCAGCCTCCAGCCAGATCAAGCAGACAGAGCTGCCCACCATCAGGTTTGTCTCATACGATCAGGGGCGGAGCCAGAAGGGCGGGCAGGGTGGCAAATACCACCCTTGGCAGCCGATTGGCACCCCAGGTGCCACCCCCAAATGATTGACAAGTGGGTGGGGAAAATGAACTTCGTAAAAAGATGTTTTCTGATAATTCTGTATATATAAATTTTCAGCTGTGAATGTTTAGAAATGGAAAAATTATAGCCCTTTGTAAAATTCGCATTAGCATCAGTGGTTAAATTAATTTTTGATTAGCATCGGCAATCTGTACATTATCATTTTTAGCTACTACACTACAAATTTCATTTCAATAAGTCGTAAAATAGCTGAATCATAGTGTTTTAAAGACAGCTGTAGTGGACATCTTGAATTTTTGATTAGCATTTGGAAATGATTTGTATGTCTAAAAATGACTAAATAAGTTGTGGCTAGCATTCAGCATGTTTTTTTAATCATTCCTGGTTATGAATACACAAACTTTTGGCTCAATATTTTTAAAAAGGCTAAATTAAAGTCGTCTGAAAGTGGCCATCGTGAATTTTTGATTAGCATTCTGAAACAATTTGTATGTCTAAAGATGACTAAATGATAAGTTGTGACATGTTTTTTGATCATTTCTAGTTATGATTACACAAACCTTCGGCTCAGTATTTTTAAAAAGGCTGAAATAGTCATTTGGAATTAGCTGCGGTGGCCATCTTGAATTTTCAAATCCTGAGTGCTTTTCTTTATTTGTATGAGGAAAAAGAAAGAAAAAAACATCTTGGCCAGCCCTCGCTAAATAATCTACTTCCTCCCCTGCATAAGATGTAACCACTGCCAATCAGATGCTGTGAAAACCTAATTTTATGTGTAAGTGTAGAGCTTTAAAAGCAGAGACTTTACATTTTTAAAAGGGTGGATTTCGGGCTTAGAAATGGCCCCCACCTTGAACATTAGAGTCTTGACTTTGAGTTCGGAAACAATAAAAGTTCTTATGTGCCAGACACAGATTGTCTCAGTCAGAGGTCAGTGAATCGCTGCAAACAGAATCCCTCGGGGTATAAGACACTACACAGTCCTGCCTTCATGGTGAGAGCAGCGGCTGACTTAAGATTTGTAAGGTTTGGTGAGGCATGTGTTTATAGGGATCCTAGGAGCAGTTTGATGTATTGTTTTCATCTCTGCTGTGACCCAAAATAACCACTAGACTTTTTTTAATCTATCATTTGTGTAACAAAATAAAGAAAAACAGTAGCTTACTGTGGCCATTTTAAAAGCTATAATGCAGGTATGTATGTATGTGTGCACATATGGAGGGACATTTTTATTTTAAAGTTAATAGTAATAATGCATTACACTGCTGTTTTTTAAATCACTGTTTATTACTATAAAATGTGTTTAAGGTGCAGTATTTACCATAGAGGGGAGCCAGTCTAAAGGTCAGCGTGGCCCAGCGATGTTGAAGAGTCCCGTCTTCCCTCCTCCATTAAGGAACTCTCCCTGCATGGTAAGCCCCATGCCTTTTACACTACYAACATTTTTACAGACACTTGAGCAGTTTGCAGTAAAACACATGCAGAATTTGACATTTACTGGGTGTTCACAGCTCATTTTTTACAACAAGTGTCTTTTCTTTTAAACAGAAGTATGTTTTTAAACAATTAAGGCCAAAAGTGAAGTGATATTTCCCAGGATTCAGGATTAGCTGATTCAGTAAATTCATGGTTTCAGCTTAGTTTAGTTAAATATGAGGCTTTAACATTAACACAGATACATTTAATAGTTCAGTTTTGTTACAGATAATTAGAAAGCAGAACTTAATTAGCTTCTGTTGATTAATTGGCTAACTGAAGATTTCTAGTTAGCTTACTTTACTTTATTATCTACTCAATTTAATCTAACTTCAGTTAACTAATTACAATCGGTTGAGTTCTGTTGAAGCTAACCAATTAGCCAACAAAAGTTATTTATTTAGCTAATTATCTACAATAAGTCCAGTTAACTTTAGTTCATTTAACTTGTTAGGTTTACTTAAAAAAATTAGCCAGCTTTAATTAAACTTTGGTTTGATTCAGTTCTGAAGGAACGGAATAAATAACTGAAAACAATTAAATAAGTTTAAATAGTTAGTTAGATAACTCAAGTTAACTAATGTGTTTGATTGTTTGTTTGTTTGTTTGTTTTGGTTTTTAGCACTAATTTGACTCAGAGTTACTGATAATATAGGAAAAATTCTTAATATTAGATTTTCTGGCATTTAAAATATTCTACAAATGTGACTTTGTCAGCCACAGTAAAAAAAAAGTCATGCACTGTTTGGATTCTGACGTATGTCCTTGAGTTGTTTACTTGATGTCTTAATTTATTCTGTGTTACATAAGTTTGTGTTTTTTGTTGTTTTAGTATGTCTCTGAATGATAACCTTTGACTTTTCGTTACTTTATGTTTATTTGGTACATTTGGTGTGGAGGTAAGGCAGGAACTCGAGGTCAGGGAGGTTAATGTATGAGATAAACTCAGGGCAAAGGTCAGAAAAGACAAAATATGGAAGATGAATGTGCGGTGGAATTACGTTAATCTAAAAATTATCTAAACAAATCTGTGTGAAAGGCAGATGGGATAGAAAACCAACAAAAATATGAAAATAAAAATGATGCTCTTGCTTCTCAGGAGTAATATTAACGGTTTCTATTTGGCGTTGAACGTCGTCGTTGCCTCAATGATTCATGGCAAGCAGCTAAAGATTAGCTATAAATCTAAAACACACCACGTCTTTCTTGTTCCTTGGACAACAACAAACAACTGAACGTTAGTTTGAGGTGTCAGCAATGAAACACGTTTATTTTCTTGCCACGTTTGAGGTTAACATTAACATTTAAATGGTCAACATGACGTCTCACAGTTGTTAATAAGACCCAGATTCCTCGCACAGAATTTAGATGTCTTCAATTTATTCATCAGTATTAAACCAGCATCTGTTCCACTTCAATAATGAAAAAAAGAATGGTGTATTTTGCTCTATAAATGCTGTTGAGGATCATGGAGGCGAGCTTTGATTTGTTTTTGTTTTTTTGCTATTTAAATCGTCACAAATTGTGTCTTTTCAGATCCAGCACATCCACCGTTACACTGATTTATGATGAAGCATTTTTAGTGTGAAAGATACCCGAATTATCATCTTAAATGAATTATTTCTAGTTTTAAATTATTTATAACTAAGCAGATGGCTGTAACTGATTAATGCAACCCTCTCATGGCTAATAACACATTTGCTGGATTTACTTAAATTCTAAAATACTCTGTTATACACTACAGTGTACGACACACTGAACCTTTGCACTGTAAGTTTATAATCTCATCTTTATTCAACAGGTGCGGTTCTGGCTGTGCTCTGGAGGTCTGCAGAGGGACTCGCTGTCTTTGTGGATCGTGGAGAACAGCACAGGGCCCGATGAGCAGCGCAGACTGTGGCGTTTAGCAGGCGAGCCCAAATCTGACAGAGGCTGGAGGCTCATCACGATTCCTCTTTACGGACTGGCAGACTGGTACGCCAAACTATCAACCGTTGACACTGTTTTCAATCAGATTTAAGCAAACTTAAAGTTTTAAAGTCCTTACTAATAGTTCAGTATTTCTGCTCAGGTCTATAACACCCTCAGAATCTCATACTGACCTCATTTTAAATTGGAGGAATTATGCAAAATCAACTTTTTTGAGTTTTATGTCATGTTACGTCATTCCCTCACCAAACACATACTCAGAGTGTTGCTTTGGCTCATCCTTGAATCTCCTGTGGCCATGTGGAGCTGCCTAAACGCTTGCTCATAAAAAGCTCCGCCTATTTACCCAAAGCTCCTCCCACCCCGCAGAGCCCCTGCACCACACAGCTCCACCAGAATTTCTTTACAAATAACTGATTTCATTACAAAAYACATCTTCTCAGAGCGGCTGTGGTAGAGTGTTTAGGGGAGTCGTCCTGGAACTGGAAGGTCACCGGTTCGATCCCTTGTCCAGCTGTTTCAGTTGTTGTGTCCTTGGGCAAGACACTTCATTCGCCTTGCCTACTGATGGTGGGCAGAGGGTCCGGTGGTGCAGTATGACAGCCCCGCCTCTGTCAGTCTGCCCCAGGGAAGCTGTGGCTACAATGTAGCTTATCACCATTAGTGTGTGAATGAATGATGCATGAAAATTGTAAATTGTATAATTGTCTTTGAGGTTCTCGAGAGCGTGCTGTGTAAGACTAATTAAGGGGGTGGCTGTGGTGTAGTGGTAGAGCAGCCATCTTGGGACCAGAAAGTCACAGGTTTGACTCCCCGCCATGCCCACATGCTGTGGCGTCCTTGAGCAAGACACCCAGCCCCCAACTGCTTGTGTCAACCGCAGTTTGTGTCAACGCTCCKATGAAAGGTTGTAAACATGTAGCATGTTGTGATGATGTGTTGAAGTGGCAGTGTCAGAAATGGTAGGAGGATCTTGAAGCAGACGCCAATTTCAAGGTGTTTAGAAAGGCTATAATGCAAAGTCCAATATTTTTTTATAAATACAGCATTTTTCAGAACAACTGAAAGTAACATAGTTACTTCATTGTGGTAAAGAACTGAAATATGTGCCTGAAAAATACAGTAAACACCCCTGTTAAAGCATATTTCTTAGAGCAGATCAGTCTTTTTTTTAATCATTTCATCTCAACTAATGAATCCCACAGGGGCCTTTAGGATGGGCTGTCCATGTGTACAACTATACAAAACACTCGCTTCTTATTCCACTTTTCTGTGACAAAGTGAGTCGAAATTAATACACCAAACTCTCAACTTGCCATCCAATTAGCTACTGCCCTGATTTTCCCCCCAAGAAGAGAGTTTAAAACAAAATCAAATAAAAGGCGTTTTCTCTCTGTTTGTCTGAGGGTTTCTTTACCGCTCAGGCTTGGATAATCCGGCTCCCCTGAGAGTGATTAACTTTTGATTCCTGGTTATGTAGTCAGCTGTGTTTGTGCTTTTGATTAGAATGTCATGTCTGTAAGCACTGGGCGAACCTGCCAGACTTTGCTCGATGACCTTTTGCAGAGCTTAAATAGAATCAGAGATTGATTTGATTTGATTTGATTTATTTATTTAACAGGAAAATATTAAAAATCAAGCCTGACTCAGCATAATTGCTGTTTTACAGCAGGTTCCTGTTCTGCAGCACATAAAACACTCAGAATTAC
>NW_013952404.1:652307-654164 GCF_001266775.1 Austrofundulus limnaeus | reverse complement strand
AACTATGGGTTCTAAGATTGCATTTGTTGTAAGAGAGCAAACAGGTAAACAGTACGACATGGTTGAGAGTATACTCGATCCAAAATGAAATTGCATGTCTTGCCAAATCTTGTTGGTACTTTAATTAACTGTTAAATCCCTTAGTTTATTGACATTGCTTTCTTTGGAAGTTTTATCAGCCCAATTCATATTGATATCACCAAGAATCACAAACTCTTTTGATTTTATGCCTTTTATAATGTCAGTGAGCTGCGCTAAATATTTAGTTGAATTAACACTTGGAGGTTTATAACAACCGTTACTGAAAGGTGATTTGTAAGCTTGATTTCTAATTGCAAATGCAGTAAAAAGCGTCGGCAAAGATGAAGAAGCAGCAGAGTGTAAACTGAATGTAGACTGTAAATGTTGATATATAACTAATCAAAGTAAAGCGAAGGGAATTAACTCTATCAGTACACAGAATTATTCTTCAATGTTTATATAACCACAACTATATTTGATCCAGAGCCTAAAAATTAGTATTTTGTTCTCAAAGAAGTCAAGTTGCTCTTTTTTTTCAGTGCTGGGAGTTCAGGGTGGTAAAATCACTGACTGAGATGTCAGAAAACTCCATTCACACCTCCCAAAGCCAATTCTCTGCCAGTTAAAGAAAAGCTGGCAAAATAAAATCTTCCCTATCCTATTTCATCCTGAAGCAATCCAAACAAGTTGTGTTAAAAACCGTTTCACCCCTCCTCAGGTTCTGGCTCCAGTTCAGTGCAGAAGATGGACCTGGACCTGGTTCAACCATCTCTGTTGACAACATCTCTTTCAGCATGGACTGCTTCTTGGCTTGTGAGTATTTGAAAATGTTAAGCACTTTTTTCATTTTCTTTTAGACCCAGACTTAATTATTATGGTTGTTTGAAAAACCCTACATGACAAAGTTTTACAAAGGGTTTAAGTACATTTAAAGTGACCAAGAGCAAATAATATACTCACACAGGTGTGGTTCATGTTTTTTTTTTACTAAACTAAGCAGCCATTTTGCATGTCTGAGTGCTCATCTGGTACTCTCATTCTCATGTTTTACAATCACAGTACAAAAAGAACATCCTAATTTTCACTTTGAAGGTTTTAAACATAAAGACACAGCATGATGTTCACCTGGGGCCTCATGTATCAATGGTGCGTACGCACAAAAACCTTGCGCAAAACTCCGGATGTATCAAAACTCAACTGAATGTGGAAATGTGCGCAGCCCCACACCAACTCCAGGGCTGGCGCACGTTTCTGTGGTTTTGGTTCCATTGGCGACACTTAGAGGTGATTCTGAGAAACTGTTCATAATGTAAAAATGATTATTGTTCACACCAGACACACATGATTAACAATTATTACATCCACATGGACGCAGTTAAATAAAAGATGCGTGAAGTTGTGCCAAAAATACATTTAACAGGAACTGATTCAGCCTTACTGGAGGATATAATAAATAGTGTAACACGCAGAGCTTTTATTTCTAAACAGATAAAATTTTCTGATGACGAGTGGCTCATCAGCCGTTTTGAGAAAAAGTCATTTTTAGTTTGGCACTGCTGCGCTCTGGGAGCTCAACACAGCGAGTAGCCACGTGCGCCACGCGTGCACGTGCAACAGCAGCAGTTGAACTGGAGCTTTCCAGAGGGAGCTGGCAGACCAATCGGGACTGTGTCAGTCCACCCAAAGCTGAATCATGACCAATGGAATCGTCTCATCCATATGATTTAAAGGCTGAGTTATGGTCACGCTCTGGAGCGCGCACCCTCGCCAGCAGTGGTATTTCATTCTTTGCATTTACGTTGTTGCAGATTTCTCCAAAATGACACGTGGAAGTAC
>NW_013952404.1:641310-650051 GCF_001266775.1 Austrofundulus limnaeus | reverse complement strand
CAACACAGCAGCGTGCGCGCGCGCACACACACACACACACACACACCGACACACAATCACGCGTTCTTTGCGTGATAAACATATTTTATTCCTATTTTTACTTAGGATTTTTTTCTCACTCACTTTATATTAAATTCATGATTTTTATGACATTAGAAATCATTTCTGATCGCGCAGGGATCAAACAAACATGCCCTTCACACATGCAGGAAGTAATTAGCATCTGTTTAACAAATGTTAATGAAGGCGTGTCATGGGAGGTGTCTTACCTGCGCTCAGTTCTACGTTAATTGTGATGTACAAAAGCAATGTGTGTGTATTCCAGCGTACGCACAGTTTGATACATCTGGATTGTTTTGTGCGTACGCTGTTTTCTGGATTTGACCGTACGTCATGTTTCAGTAAGAAATCCACGCAAGTCTTTGTACATGAGGCCCCAGGTCAGGTAAATAATATTTGAAGTGAATCAATGACACTATTTACTTGACAAAAACAAATTAAATTTTCAAAGTGTGTAGAAAAACTAGTCTTCCTGCTTTCATAAAATAAAATGGTTAGGTGTGATCCCCACCACCCATCCAATCCAGCAGTGTGGTGTCTCTCAAGGACCTTCAGTACACAGAAGTAAATATGCATCCTAACAGATAACCAAGCTGCTATTAGCGCTCGAAAAGGACCACACTTCACATCATTACTGGCTTGGGAGTGTGGCGAAGCATTCAACCAACTGGGGAGAGATAACAGTGTTACTGTTGCACCAGGATATACTGGCACTACCTCACAAAAGCTGGCAGTCAGGTCCACTTCAAAGAACCAGAGCCTGTTGTAGGTATCTCAACAACAGTCTGTAGGACTGCCCTACAGGCTTGGATCAGACRTCAACACTGAATACACTGGAGGGAGCTGACGGACTTTAGACAGGCACGGGAACTGATAAAAAGTCCAAATGTTAGATTTGGGAAAGCTCTAAGTTCAATGGTTGGAGTCCTAACTGGACACAATCTGCTCGATCACCACAAAATGGTGATGGGACTCCATGACGATGGTCTGTGTGATGCCTGTGGCATTGAATTTTAGATCTCTTTGCACTACTTAGGCCACTGCCTGGCTCTGAGTAGTCAAAGGACCCCAAGAAGCTCAGAACACTGAATATTTCTAACCTTGTGTCCTTCATTTGAGGGATGCAAAGGTTTGAATAAAAACCAGTGTCTTTTTGGAGAAAGCAATGGGCCCACTCACAAGTAGGGGTGGGCGTATCAAATGTGGAACAATTATTGCATTATATAGTATAAATAGTGCTTTATCGTTAAATACCTCCTTGACTTTATACAGTACTGCAATAGATGTTGCCATTTTTGTTCTTGAGTAATTTATATAAGGTTTCCATGTCCTTTTTTCGTCGATAACACCCAAAAACTTCMCCTCATTGACTTTACAAATTTCAACACCATCCACTCYAAATGGAACATCAGTTGTTTTCTTTTTATTACTAAATATCATGATTTTGTTTTATCCTAATTTAATAACTTCTGATTAAATTGATATATGATTATAATTAAAAAATAATGATTAAAATATGATTAGATTATTTGCAAATAGAAAACCTAAATGTCCATTTCCAGAAGAAGTCATGAAGTTGACCATGACCTCTTCTGTTTGCTTCTATAGAGTCAAATGAAGCAAACTGAAACCAGTTGCAGTGGGACTCGATCAGAGCTGAAAGAGAATTTAAAAAGTGCTGGAAAGAAGACTGGCACAAAGTGTCTCCACATCCACGTGGGAGGCTGACTGAGCCAGATTATTACTTCAAGTCGTCACCGCTGAAGTTCCAGGCCATCAGTTCARGCACTCTGGTTTAGTTTGTGTCAAATAAATCTTGACACATAATTTGTCTAATTTTTTAAACTTAATGAAACTTACAGTTTTAAAAACTGATGTATTTTTCACTGCACATCTATTCCAAACTTATTTTTTTCTGCTGCTGCTCAGTATTTTTCAGTTTCAGTCAGGTCAATTTAAAGTCAGATGTTATAAAAGATGACAAAGTCTTTTAAAGCTTTAGTTCTGTTAGAAATGAACTTTGCTAAATCTCCCGCAGCTTTGGCTTTTCTTCGGATTGACAGCTTGTCAGGAAAATGACACGTGATTATATCCCTTTAAAAACGCTTTCTTTTGAGAACATTTGATGTGTTTTAAAATGTCAGAACCGTTTCTGGCTGATTGATGAGGGTTTGTGTTCCAGCGTTTCACTGCTAGCTTAGAAAGGTCAAGCCTCGTGTCACCTCTCCAGATATTTGTGTGTTGTAACCCGAGATGGTTTATTGGTACAGAAACAGGGAGAAGATGACAGCCATGTAAGGATGAAAATGAAAGGTTAGGAGTTCAGTGCCTCCCCACGTCTCTGCCTATCTGAGGGAACCTGTTTGAACTGTGATGGGAATAGTAATGACTGAGCATCTGTGGGCCTGAAAATAGCTCCAACATTAAGAACCGTTCAAACGAAGCAGTGCGTTAGACTCTAAGGAGCAAGGACACGAGTGCCACCATCTCATCGTCTCGTTCGTTTTTATTTATTTTGACGTTTCAGGCGTGTGGGTTAATTATTACACTGATTTTATCGAGGTTTTATTCCAAGGTGGYGAGTATTTTAGTGCCAAAAACGTTTAGATTTAAGATTGTTTTATCAAATCTATTGAAGTGCATTATCTAGGTTCTGGTTTTCATTGCAGAGCTGTTAAAATATAGGCAATGTTCGTTRCCCTTTACCTGTTAAGATYTAATACCAGTTAATAATGACATGTGAATGTTGGAGTGAGCCATACAAAACCATTCAGTCACAGCTGTGTGRACTGATTAGCTTTTGTTTTAATCTGTCTCYGACAGGCATCAGGTAAGCAGTGCCCAAAACCAGGACACACACCTCAAGAACAGCTTTCTTCACATCCTGACTCCACCTCATGACATATGTTAAAGAGGCAGGCTACTCCTATATGGAGTCAAGATGTCATCCCTCACACTAATGTTTGATCACTGTTCTTCTGTGTTTTGTTTTTAAATCAGACATGTATCTGACTAAAAGCCTCCTGAGTCTGTGAGACCCTGATCAAGAGCCCCACAACCCATTCTACACATAAAATCATCAATTAAGTCAGAGATAACCACATTATWGAAATATATTACAGTTCACCTAAAAAAAAAGACTATACAATGTGTAGTGTCTTTATAAATCAGTAGTAAACAACCACAATAAGTTTCTTCAGAGCCATAAAATCTATGTGGTGTCACTTTTAAGAAACGTTTATAATTAATAAGCTGCAGATACGATCACCTGATGGTTCATCTGTAGAATTGGAGGAGAGACACTGTCATCCTGAGTCACTCAGGCTCACTGAGGCAACAAGTTTTTATTTAAAGAGGAGACATTTTCCAGGAAATATTTGTGCTCCAGTTTGTTTTATGTGCAGCTTCTCCACTCCCGCGCCGCTCTCTTTGCAGATGGAAAGTTCTTCATCTGAWAGCTGGTATCTGTTACCCGCCGACACACTTTGACGCCATCACTTTTTATTGCCTACGTGTCCGAATGGTYGATACGAGGTGCCGACGCTCTGAAAGACGTCATCTCTAAGAGTGATTGCTGTGACAGGTGTGGATGATGGATCTCTGGGCTGTGGGACGCAGCCCCGCGTTGTTTGGATGTTCAAACGCGCCGCAGACACATYATGCAGAGGATCAGCCAACCGTGGTTTTTTATGTTACACTTCTCTGGACCGGACTGTAATATATAGTTAGACTGGCTCGTTGATGCATCTGTTGTCCTTCAGGTGTTGCGTTTTATTTTCATCCAGCATCATTAAATGAGTTTATTGGGTAGGCAACGCAGTGAGTTCATCCTTCTCTCTCTGATCTTGTTGTTTTGTTTCACACAACTGGAGCTGCACATTCTCAAACATTAGTCTACATTAAATCCCAGAGAATAATTATTTATAAAGCTTACATAGTGTCTTTTAAAACCAAAGTTTTAAGGAGTGATTGGTTTTACAGCACCTGGTATTCCCAAGCAGTCTCCCATCCAATACTAACCAGGCCAAACCCTGCTTAGCTTCCAAGATCCAATGAGATCTGACCTGGTCAACATAAAATTACAAACCACAAAAACAAAAGAGCAATCAAAGTTACAATAAAAGCAAAAGTACAGCAATGCAAGTTGATTAAAATTAGGTAAACATTTTATGTAAAACACAAAAGCTTCTTTAAAAGGACAGTTTTCAGGTGGGGTTTAAAGTGACCATCATCCTGACCTCAAGAGGAAAGCTTTTCTGGAGTCTGGGATCCTGAGGAGAAAACATACAGTTGTTCTCCAACGGGAGCAGGGAGCAGCCAGGAGGCCTTGATTAGAAGACCTCAGGGCTCCAGGAGGAAAAGAAGAGGTTAGAAGTTCACTGATGGAAGCAGGAGCCCGGCTTTTTATTGTTTTCTAACCAAACAACAACACCTAAGTTCTGCAGTTTTCTTTCGTGATGTTCTGACCTCTGACTGGTTGTTTTAGTGACCGTATTGGCAAGTAAAATATGTTGAACTTGTGCCTGCTTCAACACACCTGATTCAGTGATTAAATCACCTCTTCAGGTTCTGCATTAGCATGTTAATCACCAAAACATCAGCAAATTATCTGAAGCATGCAGGATAGTGGATCAGGATTAGAAACTCCTCTTAAACTTTAACCTCTGGTCTATAACTTTCACTAATTTTGCTGTTCTTTTACTATTTTCTAGAAAATTAAAGAAAATAATCTGATTGTTTCATCAGTTTAACTCCTGTACCTCTGCTGCCCATCATGATAATCCAGTTTTTATCCGTTTGTTGTTAGGAAACAGTGAGACAAATTATGGATAAATGAGTCAGAACTTTCTAAACCCTCATTAAATGTGAAGACATATGGGGCTAATTAAAGTTTTTAATKCTTACCAGGAGCCTCATTTATAAAATGATTTGGGATTAATTAGTTCTTTGTTATCGTTTTAACAGAAAACAACGTTATTTTTTTGAACCCATGTGATTTTTCTGGATCTGCTCATCTCTAAATAAAACTAAGATTTTATATAATTGATTTCCCTGCTGACCAAAAACCTGCATTCAGGCCTGCGTGAACATTTATAAACTTATTAATAAATACGACAAAAAACTATATTTGACTGTTTCTCCTTTATGTTTTAAAGCTCGAAGAGGTAATAAAATCACTGATTTGACCACTGGTTTAGAGTCACTTTTTTCTTTTATTATTGGGGTAATTTTAGTTTGGCCTGTTCATATTATTTACTGCATTAACTCACCTTAACCTGCATTTTAACAAATATTTCAGATATTCTCTACCGAGATCTTTGATTTTTCTCTCATGACTTGAAGTTATTTTGGTTTTAACCACAGTTTGTAGAAATCTGCACATAATTTCTGAGCGTAATGAACAGTATCCATGTTTTGTTCAATAATCACTGCCTTAAATGCAAATTTAAACTCGATTAAAAGCCGTTTGCTCAATTTAGCAGAATTCAGGATTCTAAAAGGTGCTTTTTGCATTTAATAAATCTAATTTTCTCCACAAACACGGCACATCTTTCCTAACATGTTAATGTTAGCTGAGTGGATTCAGCTCAGATTTATTGCAGACTTGAGATATTTTGAGATGCGACTGGGTGGTAACAAGGTCCCCCCATCCCTGTGGCTGGCCTCTGGTGGGTTTCAGGTAGCTTACAGCACGACACTAATGAACAGTGACAGTCACGCCTGCTGATGCCTTGCCCTGTGGATCACGCTGCTCTGTGGTGGACCCGGACCAGCTCGGGCATACCAATACGCCAGCTCTGCTGCAGCGCCTTTCCATGTTCAGAATAACAATGTGGGCCGCTTTATTAGCAGCTCTGTTGGAGAAATAAAAAGCTGCTGAACGTGTTGTTTGGAATAATGCATCCAGAGGTCCTGTTTAATGCTACGTGGAGGACTTCTCCTGCCTAAGCAGTCGTTGCAGTCGCTCGTTCGTGATCTATCAACTCTGATCATAAACTCAATCTGTATCAAAGCTCCCGAGCTGCAGAGCCTCAATCATATTTATATGTGGATTACAGAACTATGGGATGAGATATTGATTTTCTTGCAGGCAGATTTTAGGAAGGCAGTGCTGAGGTTTTCAAAGCTTTGAAGACAAAAACTGCGAGTTTTCTTCACCAGAGGACGTTTTTGGTGCAGTTTTTACATATTTCATTACATTAAAACTACCCTTTAATGCAGATTAACAGCTGAAGAATCAGCTCATGCACACATTAAGGTCATTTGCTGTAATTCAAAGTGAGCAGGTTGCCTTTAACCAAGTGGGAAAACTGCCACACAGTAGCTTTCTAAAGCTTTCGGCTGCTGAGGGAGCCTCCTGCCAGACTGTCACAAATGGTGAAACTTCAGCCTCAGGTGACGAGGGAGCCAAGACGGAGGAGCAGGAGAGCTGTTGTGCTAAAATGATTACAGAGATAAAGATGAAAAGTCTTGTTTTCGTCCCGTGATGCCGCTGTAATGATGGCAGGGTGAAAGCCGGCCTGATTCCTCCTCACCGAGGAGGCAAATGAATCATTGTGGACAACTCACCGGCTCGTCGCAATTAGTCACATTCCTGCTGGATACCGAGCTTCTGCAACTCCTCTACAGTTTGTTGCTCATCAAGAGGTAGCTGGTGTGATACCAAGCTGCAAATATTTACTCCAGACGTTTCTGCGGCTTGGAAAAATAAAGAAAATGGAAAAAATAAAAAATAAAAAACCTTTGTCTAAGCCTCTAAATAAGTCTTTTCTTCTGTTTGCCAGGGTGATGCTGTGGGGAATATCATGTAGCTGCAGAGCAAACAAACGTTCTGCTGCTGCGTAAGACGGCTGGAAACCTTTTCTCTTGTTGTATGAGATGCAAATAAACCCCAGAAAATATGTTATAGGTCTCTCTGTGGGCTAGACCTCGTGCAGAATATGAACGAGCCTTAATATTTGGGTCATGTGAATATAAAGCATCATTTATAGTTTGTTGTTTGCATGCTTCAAGTACCAGTCTGAAGTTATTCGAAGGAAAAACTGGGACAATCTGAACTCTCCTGTTGTCCTCAGGTCAAAGTGGCCCCCGAGGCCAGAGTTTTCTTCACAGTATGTGCTGTTTATACACAAGCTAGATACAGTAAAACCTTTCCAGTTCTCAGAGTTTTGTTTCAACTTGTTTAAAAGTTCACTTTTTTTTTCTTCCTGTAAGAAAACAAAACAAATCAAACGTCAGTGTTTTTGGGAGTGAGCTCCGTTCTAAACAACATGTTTGACATGTTTTAGCCACATTTTGTCTGGTTGAAAAGATGACAGAAGATTTTTTTACGCTTCATATCAGTCGATTTTCTTTCTTTGTTTCTTTAACAAGAAATCGATGCTGAAATCCCTGTTAGAGCTCGCTGGGTCACATTGAAGTGCTTCTGAATTGATCATTAGAATTTCAGATTTTGTGTGCAAACATTGTGCACATTTGTTGCTGCTGTCTGACATTGATTTTATCATTCAAGCCTCCTGTTCATGAGTTAGGTCTGTCCTTTTTATGTTCCCATGACGGCGATCCGCTGCTGCAGAGTCTGCAGAAGCATTAAACTGAATGCAGTGTGCAAACTCGTTAAAAATGTAAATAAATCTGTTCTGGCTCAGGTGGTTCTCCTCCTCCTTTAAAACCAACAATTATTTTTAGCTGATATTAGTCCTGCCACGCTGACAGAGCTTTTATTTTGACCTCACCTCACCTGGAAGGTCGTTCCTAATTTGACGCAGAAGAAGATCTCAGCTCAAGTTGCAGTTTTGATGGATTGTTTGAGGAGCTCTCTCCCCTCCTGCAGGACCAGCGGAGGTTCAGATGAATTAAWGATTCATCACTTTGTGCACCATAAGGGCTATGCTCTGCATTTAATTACTTCTTCAGCATAACAGGATTTTATTCTTTAATATGCTTCTTTTTCCACTAACTGTGTTTGTTTAATTTCAGCTAACGGTGAGTTTCCACCTGTGGCCACCAGCACAACCAGGCTCCTGCCGAGACCGACGACCAAGACCCCACAACCCTCCATCAGAAGCCCTCCAGTGACTTTCCCCACCACAGATTACTGTAAGTCTGACCTTAAGAACAAAAACAATCAGATTCTGCTGATCTCACACACATGCCCACGTGTATTGATGGAGGTGGTTGGTAACAAAGTAAGTGCGCCCCCTGCTGGCGAGCACTGCAGCTGCTGCAGACCTCTGGGCAGGGGCAGGCCGGGCAGCTTTGAAGAGTAAAATCTCCCACTTTGTCTCGAAAGAATGTCAGCGGAGCCAGATGCTCTGACCTGACATTTTCCATCCCAGACTCTCTAATTTATCTGCTTCAAAAATGTAAAAACAGTCAGAGAGTGATCCTCTACAGTTTAGGTCCAAGGATTCAAGGAAGTTTTGTCATTMAYAACACACATACATGTGGTGGAACGAAATTTTGTACCTAAGGTCCTGGTCTTTCCAAAAATATAGACAAAACAAATRAATATACTCAAAGWGTACATACATAAATATACTCAAAGTTACTGGTTACTTTCAGAACACACAAACTTCTTTAGCRAGAAAATGTTGAAGTTGTTGAGTTTTGTCTCTGACACCATCACCCTAAAATTAATCTGCAATGATTTTCAAAGCATTAATCTTATATATATATAT
>NW_013952404.1:638690-640938 GCF_001266775.1 Austrofundulus limnaeus | reverse complement strand
TATATATATATATTGTTTCTGAGCACATACAAAAAATGTGAACTGCATTTTACTAGAAAGTGTTTTTTTGTTTTTTTACCTTTTTAGTTTTTCCCAACTTCCTGTTCAGGAAAACGTCCCCACAGGATGATGCTGCYATCATGTTGGTATTAATTTGTTTTTATCCACTGGAAGGTTCTCACATCCTTCCATCCTGCTCACAAGTYAACAGCTTTCCCTGCCTCAATGCCAGCTTTAGTTTTTCTGCTCTTTTATGAGCTAAACTCAGTTAGGGACAGATGGACTTCAGTCAAGCTATGGGSAAAACTGCAGAGGCCACAAATAAAAAGAGGAACTATTTATTATAAGACTTAAAGGACAAAAGTGGGAAAAATGGACCTTTTGGAGAGAGAAGGGTGGACATCAGCACCGTGGAACTGTCAGGATGGTTTCTTTGTGGCYCATTTCGCTCATTTGAGCAGGTTTATATGACTGCAGCTTCAGTTTTAAACACTGGGCTGACAGTTTAACAGACACAACTGTGTATAATAAGATTTATAATGTTCCAGGATAATAAAATGAACAGAAGTCACAGGAGTTAGTCTGTAGAAACTATTTTTTAAACAAACATTTTATATATCTGTTTGCTGTAACGTCCTGCTCTGTTAGAATGAACCCAACCTCAGATCTCGCTGCTCTCGCTCTTGTGATTATCATAGATATTAACTCAGAGGGGAGAAGCTGAACTTTAAGTTCTGCTTTTCAGAGGCGACTGAGCGATTCGACAGACGTCTCCCTCGGGTCTGATGCTTTGACGTCTGCAGGGCAGGAYGGCGAGCCTGATGAGGGTTTTAGCTCAGCAGATCCGTCACCCCTCCCATCCCGACATGCTCAGTGATTAACCCCACCAAACGTCAGCAACCCCCACCCCACCCTGCTATCTGGGGCGAGGACACATCCCTTTCATTTCTACATTTGTCTCCCATTTCGCCTGCATAAGAAACGATTATTATGCTGGTTCCCCACCGTCCCTTCTCACTGTCAGGACTTGTTCTGATCTCAGTCTGTTGTCCTGGTTTATTTTCCTCACATCGCCTTCATTTCACCTTCATCCCTTTCTTCTGATTCTTCTCTCCTTTTTTTTATTACCCTCTGCTCCTTCAACAGAATCTTCACTTCTCCATTGGGCTGCACAGCATCCAAACCTACACATCAGTGGTTTATTCTCTGAAATTACACCAAAATATTTTGATRATAATCCGATTCCACAGCAGTTGTTTCAGATTTGTCTCCTTTTTTGAAACCTAAGTAACCAGTGGTGATTCTACAGACTAAACTATACTCTGATAAAAATGTATAAAATATGTTGGTTTTGACCTCCATTTGTGGTGCCCCCWGCATGGACGGCACCCTTAGCATTTCCYTACCCTGCCTATWCCACGGGCAGGCCATGGGTACAAATATAGTTAAATAGTTCAGAACATAAAAGTGCTGTTCAAGAGATCTGAACTATTTATCTATATGGCCTGCCCATGGTATAGGCAGTTTAGGGAAATGCTAAGGGTGCCGTCCATGTGGGGGGCACCACAAATGGAGGACAAAAAAATATTTTATCAATTTTTAGTTGATTTTGTCAATAGAATAATCACTGGTTACTCAGGTTTATGAAGGTAACTTGTTCTGTTGGTTTCTCAACTTTGTTACTACATGAGGTGTTGTATTGAGCAGAGGATATTTTGTGATAAAAGTATCATATGATGCAGTCAAGACTAGCTACTGTTGTTTTGTGCTTAAATAGAAAACAAAATAAGGATAATGGAAGTTTCAGTTATAATTTCAGATAAAGTTCAGGATAAAGCCTCATTTTTGGTCTTCTACCTTCATAAAATACTGATTTTATGTTTTATTAATCCCAAAAATGTTGTAAAATGGACATCAATTGGCTGGAAAATGCAGAGTTTTGGGTAGATCTTTTACAAAGTTTTCCAGGAGACTATACCCCTGGACCCCCCTAGAACTGCTTCACTCCACAGCAGCTTGTTATCATGAACAGGTTGACTTCTGGTATTCTGTTTCAAATGAATTACATCGTTAACTATTTTAATCGTACAACCTGGAAAATTATTTCATTTTATATGTGAATGTCTGGAAATTGCCAGTGAAATTTTGAAAATTACACAAGGGCACCACCTGAAATCATGCCTAAGGCACCATATTGGTTAGGGCCGGCCCTGTACCCATATACAGTGTGTGTGTATGTATATATATA
>NW_013952404.1:629089-638680 GCF_001266775.1 Austrofundulus limnaeus | reverse complement strand
GTCCTTTATCCAACAGGATATACATGCATTAGTTTGTTTAAACAAACAGCTCATTTTGACATAAAACTGTGCCACTTTCTTTGATGCAGCAAAAACAAATCGAGTTGTGAGGATTTGATGAAAACTGGCATCAAATCAAAATTAGCCGATGTGTTGATTGAAATGATCTGATTGGCTCTGACACCAGATGTCGTCCCCTGAGCGCTCCGTGCAGAAAGGAGCTTTGGTCATTTCGTGTTTGTTAATTAACTGCGCGGCGTTGAAGTCGCTTTGCGCGTCATCGTTCGCCCGTTTATTAAAACTGACCTGCAGAAATCAGTCGACTGCTTGTGGTTTGGATTTCAGAGGAGAAACCTGAATCAGAAATGAGGCTGATGTGGAGCCACGTGAACCAGGTGTTCTAATTAATTTGTGGTGTTTACTCCATTAGCTTTTTATTTTGCATTCGCATCCATTCGCACGATGCCAGCCTTGATCCATCTTTGTAACGGCAGGTCCGARGAGGACAACTGCCACTCCTGTAAGGACGACGTATGCTAATACATGAGGGCAGGRGAGAACGAGGAGTCCTGATGCTGCAGATACAAAGTAAAGTTTGAAGTTTGTGAACATGTAAAGACTGGAGGACAATTRCTTTTATACCACAGGAACATTTTCAGCTATTACAGGTCATTTTCCCTTATTTTTAATTTTCTCACTGCAGAAAATATAACCATAAAGCAGCTTTATTTCTGTCCTGCTTTAAAGTTGGGGCTTTCTTAAGGATTCTGTGAATAATATAGGTTATTTGGTCCAGTTGTGGGAATTTTAGTCAAGCAAGCTTAAAGGGGACATTTGCAAAATCCACCTTTTTAGCCTTTAAATGCATATGTTGTGGAGTCCCTAGGAGTGCAGGAAAGTTAAATTTAGTCTCTYTCTGCGCTGCGTAGATACCTTTATAGTCTGTTTGAGTCATATTTTTCAACTTGTTCAGTTTTCTCTATTTTTATGACTTTTTCTTAACTATTGTGTCAGTATTTGCGACAGAACTGCCAAAAATGGTCTAGATTTACCAACTACAGTTTGGTGGTCTTCATTCCTCTCTGGTTCTGGGTCAGACTCTGCCTCCAACATGTAAGGATGGATGGACAAGTCTTCCCTTGCTGACATCTTTTTTCATTTTTAATTTGCAAAATTTGTGCCGCTATATAAAGTAAATGCATCAAACTAGAATGAACCAGTCTGGGAGCTGGAGGGAGGGTGAGTTAAGGGCTCGACACACGGGTAGCAACAAACGACAGTGATTAACGGCTGTCATGGCTGGAGGGGGTGGGGCATGATGCGCTTTGTTAGCATTTAAAGAGACAGCCTCAAAATGAATTGATCTGAGAAATACCTCAGAAAAAGAGCGGGGCTTGTGGGGTTACAATAAGGAGGAATTCAGACCAAAGTGTTGCAGTTTCACTTTATAAAGACCCCAATTGAATGATTTAAATGTGAAAAAGAGAGATTTAAAGGCATCAAATGTCTACTTTAAATAAAAATCCAACAACGAGGAAATCCCTGTTTTCTTCAAATATTAACCAGTTCAATTAAAGAAAAATATGCTTAAACACAATAATTTCTGATTTTTCACCCTAATTATTTCCTTTCTAATAAGAGAAGTAAGGTTAATCAGCAATTTTTTGATGCTGCTCTTTTTTTAGTCAACTGTTGTGTTTTATCCGTCAGTTTTCAGCTTCAGACAAACGTACAAAAGAAACGTGCTCTTACAATCATTTTATGTGATCAAAACTGAACGTCAGACGTGCTGCTGTGCATTGAAAGCAGGATTTTTCCGTTTTGAACAAATATCTGGCTGTATTCAAACCGAACACAACCTCAAAGATCCGGTTGACTCTGTTTCCCCTCGTTTGGGGAAAGAACCGATTCAGGCCAATCCTCAATCAAGACAAAAAAAAACCCTGGCATTTGACACAACGTGGCTTCTAGTAGAGCGTGACGAAGGCTCGGCCCATCTGTGTCTTTGACCATCCGTCTGTCACACGCAAATGTTCAGATGCTGCTGATCGGCGTTGTCCGAAGCTGAGAAGATTTCTGCGCCAGCAGACATATTTGTGTTTTAGATTCAGTTTGCCCCCAAGATGGCCTTTGTTGGCCATGAAAAATTCAATTCTGTTTGTTTTATAAAGCACCAATCCAGAACAAAAAGCCATCTGAAGGCACTTTACATAAAGAACCGCAGCATGAATCATGATGTTTACTGTTGTTTTGATGACGTTCAGACGCGGGGTAAGACCTCCGGGACTTTACTGTGTAATAAAAAAACATTTTTTATTTCACTTCTTTTCCTTTGAGGTTTCCTCTGTGGAACGATTCCTGTCCTGATGAAAACTATTATTCTGTTTTTTTTATGGAGGTCTCTGCTTGTTATGTTAATTTCATACCACTGGTGGCAAAGTTCATTTAAAGTAGGTTCATATAACACTCAGCCAGAGTCTCCCATGGTGGTTCTTTCAYGTGTATGAGTGCATGTATGGATCTAACATCAGCCAGGACTCTCCTGAAAGCACCTCTTGTTTTTGTTTGCTCGGCCCGAGWGCTAATCAGAAAACGGCTCTTTACACAGCGCCGTGTGTGTGTCTGTGTGTGTGTGTGTGCTCTAGTTAACTCATTCACATTGATGGACCAAAGAGATCGATAAAATGGGTTGAAGTGTGAAACCACCAGCGCCCTGGGGAGAGATGAGAAGAGAGACGAATCGAACCAAAGACCTTTCTGTGTTTAACGTCAACAGTGTCAACAAATAAAGATCATCGTGCATAAAGATCATATAGTCATTTAAAGAAAACTTAAATGGAATTAATACTAAAAGAAAAAATCAATAGTTCGGTTCATTAACGTTTGTTTCTGCACTGCAGGTTGAGGGGCGACAAGTCTAAAATGAAATGAAAACTTCACTAACGTATTTTTCATTGCTCACTTTTTGAGTGTTAAAAAATTTCCACTAACATTTTCACTGTTCTTACATTTAGCTAATATTTACTAAATGTTAAATTTAAATGTAAAAAAATAGATTTAAATATTAAATCCTAAATCTAAACATAAAAGTTAAACCTTAAATGTTGAAGTTCACATTTAGGTATACTGGAGTGGAACACAGCCTTTGCCGTTGGTGCTCGGCTCATGTTATGACATCATCATCTTGAGACAATRGCAACCRCTAGCGCTTAAGGCAGCTATGAACACATTTTGAATTTAGATTTAAAATATCATCGTTAGCAGGGTTAGATGCGTTAGCAGAAGTTAGCATCAGATAACCAGGATGATGTCATCATCCTGCGACAAACGGTTGCTGCTAGTCACTGCTAACTGCTAACTAAGGCCTGTAGAGTCTGAAATGAAACTCTTGAGGAGTTCTGTCGTTTCTCTCATTATTGCACAATCTGAGCTGTGGGTGATGTTGAACCTTTCTATCCACTCCTGGGAAAATAGTCAGCTATCCTCAATGTTTTTTTTCACTTGTTAGGTCATTGCTKATGCTTTAAAGGAGACATGTCATGCTATTAAATACCTCTTTTTTACATTTGATTTATTCATTTGAGTGAATAGGTGGAAAAATTTGACCCAAACAGAATATAAAGATATCAATTCAGCACCAGGAGAGACTCCAAGTGCACAACAAAATACAGTTAACAGCTAAAAATGATGTTGATTAGATAATTTCCAACACTTGGCTGCTATTTACTCTCCTTATTAGTTTTTGTTAGTTATTAATACCATGTTTGTCGCAGGATGATGACATCATCATATGATGCTGCGTGTCATTTATTTGAGGTTTTTTCCATTTTTTCATTTTTTTAGTATGAATTCAGCATTAGAAATGAGCCATTCTCCTCTGAACTGAAGCAGAAACTTCCAATAATTCACCACCGAACAGAATCGTGATGAAGGGGTGAYGTTATCCAGGAGTCTTCCTCACTGCAGTGTTGCCTCAACCTTCCTCTCCGTCCAAACAAGACCAGATTCAAGCTCGTTATAGTGAATAAAGGACTCCAATTAGCTGAGAATTGCATTAAAAAATGAGGAATGCTTGTTGCCTGGGATTCTGTCACCACATCCTTTGCTGCTGGTATGAATATGATAATGGTGGTCTGCCGTATAAGGAGCTCTCAGATTAAAGCTCCAGTATCTGCTGCAGAGCTGTGGGAAATGTTGAAGTGAAATGAATGACAGACAAATAGAAGTGTGGTGAGTTCTGTGCTCTGAATGTCAGCCAGCCCATCATCTCTGAGACTGACTGAATGCAGAGTTTGCCTTTCTTCAGCAGCGCATGGTCTAAAAAAAATACTCAAAAAAATCTTCTTTTTCCTTCATGCGCAGCCAAAAAATGGATTTTTCACACCTGTGGGGCTGTGGGTCCCGAGGGTCCGACTCCCACTCAATGCCTCAACTCCTACAGGAGCAGCAACGTCAACGTGACRGTCGGCACCCGGGGGCCCTTCAAAGGCATTCAGATGTGGCGGGTCCCAGAAACTGGCACATACAGGTGAGATCGCTGCCTTTAACGTCCATTTATGCAAACAATTTACGCTGGAATCGTTTAGATTTTTCTCAAGGGTCTGATGCGACGCCT
This sequence comes from Austrofundulus limnaeus, assembly GCF_001266775.1. Classification (NCBI taxonomy): domain Eukaryota; kingdom Metazoa; phylum Chordata; class Actinopteri; order Cyprinodontiformes; family Rivulidae; genus Austrofundulus; species Austrofundulus limnaeus. Next base: position 634,065 of record NW_013952404.1, on the reverse strand, counting down.
GACCAGTCATAAGGCTCAAACACTCGAGCTGATGAGCTTTTAACAGTGATAGTTTACAGCACACACTTGACCTCCGTGTAGCTCGTGTTTTTTTTTTTTTACAGCAAATCAGACTCTCCACTAACGCCCACATCTACTACTCTCTGCTTCAGTCCTCCACAAGCAAACTGAGTGGGGAAGAAAATCACAGATTCTTGCAGAATGGAGCAAATCCAAAGTCAGAGCAGCAACAGTTTATGATTCACTCTCCACCTGCATCTTAAATCTCAAACCACCCACTTCTGCAAACTGTGATAGCACTTTAAAACACCTCAGCTTTCAGACCTGTTCACTTCCAGCTTACTGTATGTAGCGCTCTGATTATCATCGTAGCCTTTAACTGTGATCAATATTCCTCCTGTGGGCACTCGTGTTGGTATGAGGCATTTAAACTTGGATTTGACACTGAGCAAAAATGTCTCTGGAAGCTGCACGCCTCCCACATCCACACAACACAACAAGCTTCACACGCAGCTCAGCYCAGCCAAACTGTTCTGAGCCATCAAATACCAAATACTGGGCCTTTAAAAGTTTTAGAAAACACACAAACTGCTCGACTGGTTTTGATGTGGACCCATTCAGCTGACAGGGTCCGGTACATGAAGCTGACAAACGACCACAGAGATGAATATCTGCTCTGCAGCTCCCTGAAGTCATTATGCAAACAGCTGAGGAAGCTAATCCTGAGCTGTGTCCTCTGTCGCCCCAGCACTGAATGAAAAATATCACTGTTCCCAAAAAACTATGAAAGCTGCTCGTCAAACCTGTCATTATTGACTTTATTATTAACTATTCTGGTTTACTGAGAGAACTGAGCWAGTTTTAATCTTATAATGATCATCAGTGACCGATTATTCAGCTTAAATCAGCAGCTCTGTTCTCATTTCTTCAAGAAAACAAGCTTTTCTAGTTGAAATAACASAAATTAATCTGCTTTCCAAAGTAAACGAGCTTAACTGTCTCAAGATAATTAGAAAAATAACACTATCTCTGGGGAGAAATTAATAACTTAGCAAAATCTCAAAATGAGACAAATTATCTGAACTAAAGGGTGTTTTTTCAAGACAAGCTGACCTTTTTTTTCCAAGACAATAAGAACTTCAGGAAACTAAAYGTGAAAATAAAAACCTTTATCCCAGAACATGTATTTTAAAATACTGAGATAATAAAGCATTGTTAATTGAATATACAGTATTACTGGTTATCTGGAAAAAATGTGAGTTATCTCAAAAACAAGCATCTTCAAATGTATTTATACAAATATAAAGAATTATTTTATCAGAAACAAATATTTTGAAATGAGATAATTAAGTCCATATTTTAAAAAAATCATTTTATATTGAGATGAACTAGATGACATAAGAAAATAAGCACTTTTTTGTGAGATTAATTGAGTAATCTCAAAATGTATAATTATCTATAGATATTAAACAAAATGATTGTTTTGAAAAATTGCTCTTTCTTTATAATGACAGTAGAAACTGACTTTTAAACTTGGTGTTTGTGTGTTTTAACCTCATCAGGATGATTTTTACAGAGTAAAACTTTGATTATGACCACAGGGAAGTGTTTATTATGATGTTATAACAATCTGTATCGTTCCAAATAAATCTGGGAACTACTTTCACTCARCAACTCTACGAGTTTCAACTTATTTGTGTTTTCGTTGCACCTCAGGATCACCGCCTACGGTGCGGCCGGCGGGCGAAGTGTCATGGCCACCATCAGGTCACATGGCGTCTACATCACRGGAGACTTCCTGTTGAGGAGGGGGGAGCTGCTGCACATCCTGGTGGGACAACAAGGAGAGGACGCCTGTCCCAATGTGAGTCCCAATGTTCTCTGCAGATATTAAATCCTGCATGTWGGATCCAAACATTAAAAAAAAACTACAAATTGTTTGGAAACGCAAGAAAAAAACTTGACAGGTGCACAAATAGAAAAAGAAAAAAAAACATAAAAAAGTAGAATTTCCTCTTTTAAAGATGGTTTTATTTAGGAATCAATCCTCTTTTYATCCTCAGCTTTAAAAAAAAGTTTTGTTCCAGAATCTGATGGTATTTTAATGAAGTAATTCTTCTTTCCACCAGTTCTCTAAGGGCAACAACCTCCTCAGTGCTTTTCCAGAGGTCTTCTTTTTATTAAAGGACACATCTTGGCTCATTATGACAAAAACATTTCTTCCAATTCTTTTACTCTGCAAAACCTGTTTCCAAAATACACAAAGTTTATTTGAACATTTCTGAAGCTAAACTTGAAAACCAAGAAGAGATTCCTGCTTGCTTGTTGAGTAAAAGCAGAACATGGCTCCACCACTCCAGATTTTTAAAGGTCKTTCTATAAATAGAAAACCTTTAAGTATTTTAACACTTTTGTTGACAGAMTGTTGATCACAGGACTGAAGGAGTGAATTAAACTTTGATTAAAAGGATTAAAAATATATGTTTCTTTAATAGGTTTCAAATAATTGTTGAAATTTCAGAGGTGAATAAAGTACTTGAAAGGAATAAGTAAAAATACAGTAACTTTGGTAAAAAATTAACTTATAAGTACTTCAGTAAACGTTAAAAACTGCTAACAAGAATCAAGAAAGTAAAAGTACTTTTACACAAGCGACGTGTTGAATTTAATTAACTGGTTCTACTAAACTGAGTTAGCTCACTTTAGTGGAATCAGTTGACATAAATTGGTTAAATTCAACATTTCAKTTTTAGAGTGCATAAACAACTCCTTTCATGATGAATTTGGTCATATTTAAATTTGTAACAGGTGTTAAATTTTAAAGTAAAGAAATCAAAGTTTCATTTTATGTTTTGAATGTAACAAAATTAAAGTAGAACATACGAATAAAAAAACTTTGTAAAATTACAGAACTGTAACAAAGTAAACTTACTTTGCTACTATACASCTCTGTGAAAATTAAACTTGTAGCCTTTTTGTCTGTGACTGTTAAAGATTAGTCGGTGAAAATATTTTAAGAAATCTTTGTAACGTCTCGCATCATCCACCGTGGTAAATTTCTTCTCGAGTCCCAGAGTTTTGCAACTTTTTTGCTGCTTTTAATGAAAAACACGTCCAGGTCTAACGACCACACTGATAATTAATAATAATTGTAAACTGGTTCAAATCGAGCTGTTTTAAGTTGTTATACATATTTATTGTGTACTTAGAGTCACTAGGAGTGTAGAAAAGTCTCTCCCCAGGATATCTRTRTTCTGTTYTACTATTAYRTCACAGAATTTGCGGCAGAACTGCTTAATAAGATCTRGACTTACCAACTACAATTTCATTGTCTTTGTTGACATCCTTTAATTAATTTGTAAATAAAATGTTTCTGCGCCACTTTAAAGTCGTAAACCCCTCTATCAAGCCGGAATGAACCGGTCTGATAGTTGGAGGAGGGGGTGAGTTGTGAAGCACCTTGTTTGGATTTAAAGAAACAGCCTCAAAACGAGTTGATCTGAGACACACCTCAGAAAAAGTGGTGAATGAGGTGATTGTGGAGTTACAATAAGGAGGAATTCACACCAAAGCATTACAGTTCCACTTTATATAGACCCCCAGCTGAAAGATTTAAATGTGAAAAAGAAGGATTTAAAGGCAGGATATGTCTCCTTTCATTTGAAAAGTGCACTCCGGTAGATTAAATCATAAAGGTTGGTGCAGCCAACTTCTTTGTTTCCAAGTTTTTTTTTCCAAGCTCACAAGTTATTTAGCTCATTTGGGAGCGAGGCAGTGGCATCTTGTGCAGCTGGTTCCCTTTAGAGGCTGTAAATTGGATTTGTGGGTTGTTACTGTTGAGYCGTATTTGTATTTTGTCTCCAAATTCCCACCTGGCTGGTTTGAGTTCTGTGGTTTTGTTTTCTAAGCTGGGGGTGGTGGGGGGTAAGCTGTGGGTCCTGTCTGTTGCCATCCAGTTATTACTTTTTATCCCAGCAGAAGAGATCTAAACAGACGGTGTAGAAGAGAGAGTCACAAAGTTTAACTGAAACGTTTAAACTTCCTTTTACCCCCCAACACCTCACACCTAGATTTCCCTTTGGAGATGATGAGAAAAACTCACGCACACACACACCTCTGTTGTACTGCTCCCTTTCCCCTCCAAGACACAAATTTAGCTTTAAAAAGTGCGAAGATGCAACAGCAGAGCGAGCTGAGAGGAGGAGGGGGATTGAGAGACTCTCATTTGAACASGTTGCTTTTCAGCATCGCTGCTTGTCAATCAGAGTCAGACTTCCTCCTCGTCCTCTCTTTAAGACCCTTTAGAGTTTCAGCTCAGACGGAGCGAGGGGAAACAAACTTCTGCCTCCTTGCTCTCCAAGTAGGACTGGCTCCAGGCTGTTCAGCATGATAGCACACACGAGGCAGGCACATCAATTCATGCAATCTCAGCCGGGGTAGAGTCCCTGCCTCTGACATCATTCGCCAACAAAATGTCCTGCTTCATTTTCATGAAGGGGCTGTGACTCTGGGGAGCAGAGCGAAACAACAAAAAGACGAGCAGCAAAACCGTCTTGCAGGAAATCATCTTTTTTTTCTGCAAATCCTTTTTGACTCATCCAGMCAAAGTGACAAACACGCCTGCCGTTTCTGTCAGACATCAGTCCTGCATCCGTCTGATGAATTCAGGGACCAGGAGATTAGCAAAAACTGAAACCAGACCATCGTTGCTGCTCGTGTTTTTGATGCTAAACTCTTGAACTCCGAGCAGCTGCTCAGGCTTGACGTATCCATCTGACATCCATGAAGAGAAATTCTTCAGCAAACTGACATCTTTCTCCCCGGTTGCAGTCCAACGCCATCCTGAATAAAATCTGCCTGGAGCAGAGCGGCCCGATGGTGAACAGAAGTCAAGTGAAGGGAGGTGGAGGAGGAGGTGGAGGAGCAACGTATGTGTTCAAGGTAAGACGGGCTGAAGCCGTGCAGGACGATGGTGT
>NW_013952404.1:623435-628975 GCF_001266775.1 Austrofundulus limnaeus | reverse complement strand
ACACTAAGTTTTAAAAATGATGATTTTCACATTAAAGACTAAGTTTTGGCCTTTATAAATGTTTTTGTCATTAAAACATCGTGTACTGTTTTACACTTAATAAGTCTGCCTTTGACAGTTGTGAATATTTATAATACAGTAATACAGTACAATATTAATATGTTAAAATATGTTTATCATCATTATTGTGCTTACAGTGTAGTAACCCAGTCTGAAATGTTTAAGAAGCACCTTTAGATGTAATATACGTGAACAGATTTGTCACATTATTTGCTAAGAATCTGGACAGTTTTGCCTCTTTCTCATGCTTTATTATTGCATAATAAACATTTATTAATGTTTCATAAAGTGTTTACAGATGAATTAATAACATATCTATAAATAATTTAAAAGTMATCTATAAAGGGAGCCTGATTGTAAAGTTAAGATTTTACTGCTCTGCTCTTTCCCAGGCGGTAACACTTCCCTGAACGACGACCCAAGAACCGATGGCGATGACGGGACGTCCTTCCTCGGCCCAGACGGCGAGCCCTTCCTTTATCCTCTGAAAGGTAACGTCTAGAAAAACACAAGATGTACAGGGAAGAAGAATCAACTTGATGATTTGATTTGTTTTCAAGTGGGATGTAAAATGTGTTTTTTACTGTGAGAAACTTGTTTATTGTTGCTTTTTCCATTACAGAAGCTTCTGAAGCAATTTTAGAGCCGAACAAAAGAAAAGATGTTATAGATGGAGTTTATTTTAAAAAATAATAATAAAGACGGCACATATGGACAGTTGTTCAGAGGTGGGTGAGAGTCCAAATATAAACATAAAGTCTTTACAAGTCTTACTGGTTCAAGCAGCCCCGTACTGTAATAACAACACAACACTGCCCAGCTTGGTTTTCTCAGGTTTGGTTTTGGCTGATTTTTGTAAAACCGCAATACTAACTGGTCTAATTAATGAGAAAACTGATCAGTTAATCTACATCTAACTGTGACTAAAGCAAATCTGAACCAGATCTGCTCTGATCACGTGAAAAGCGTTCCTGATCACGAGCGACGACTTCACAGTACCCGAAATTACCTGATTAAAAATTGATGTGATTAAAATAAATCGCGGAAGGGGGGTGGGGTGGAATGAAACATTGAGCGTTTTGAATTAACAACCGATTAATCTGAATCTGATCTGATTAAAAGTGTCGATGTGATGGAAATGGAACTCCAGCTTCACGTTCATAACTCATCATCTACAACACAAATCATAAATGTGGCGAACGAAGTCGAGGATGAGAAACGCACAAATTGACTCGATGAAAAGGTTTGCAAACCATCAGAAGAGATGAAAAGTATTTGACTCGAGAAACAAAGAGATAAATTATCTTCTGATTTGATAATCAGGGCTGTTCCTGTCTGCTGTCGACCATCCATCATCCGCTGACCTTAACTGGCATTTATCAGGAGCAGCAAGGCATCTTTTATTTTATTTTATTTATTTATTTATTTATTTAGTTTTTATGAGAAAACGCAGCAAATATTTTATTTTACTGAAGAGAATAACTTTGTCTGTCCCAGGTGGTGATAGAAACTGTCAAAGTTTATTCAAAGTTTATTCAAAATTTATTCAATTTGCAACAAAATGAGTGAAGCCTTTATGTGAGGCTTTGCTGCACTTTAAACTGGAATATAGTAATTGGAGAAAATAACCTAAATTAAAAGTAAATTGCAAAAAAATAAAAGTCTTGTTAAAGAGCGTTTTATTGTGGCACGGACATTTTATAGTTTATCTGCTGTAGCGTTTTATATAAAAACGTGTTTCTGATGCTGCCTCAGGTGGAGAGAGGCGTCTATGTCCCCCTCATCATCGCTGCCGGTGGCGGCGGTCTGGGCTACAGCAGCCAATCAGAGACCCAGCTGGAGCAGATGGACTACGACCTCAGCCAACCAGGTCGCAATGGGAAGTCTCACTCTGCAGGTACACAACAATGACACACAGCTGTGTGTATATTGTGCTGTTTGTGTAACTTAACTGATTGTTTTACTTTAAGGTGTCTAAGACGGCTCAAATCTCACGTAGCAGTTTAAACAAATGACGTATTTTTACATCTCATCACTTTTACATGAGACTGTTGTTCACTTTGTCTCTATTTTCTCAGACAACCACCAGTAATGAAGCTGCCGCTAATCCACCAGTAATTGTTCTCTTTAATTAATAATAAAGGCTGATTTATGCTCAGAAAGATGTCAAAATATTTGTTCTTAATGACACAAGTCACATCTTTTTGTTCTTGTGCAAACTCTTGGCAGAACCTTTCTCTCACAGTGGATTGGGCGAAGCAGTCATGAACAAAGTTCCACTTATAGCAAAACTAGCCTCTCKTTAGCTTTTTTGCTAACTTTTGAAACCATTAGTGGACTGAGTAGCTTCCACTAAATTGGGTTCCGCTAATTTCAAGTCCACTAAAAGTGTAAAACCTCTGTTTTTATGCCATTTATCCCCATTTAAATAAAAACGAATCCCCTCTTACAAGCGGTAAGGCAATGTGTGTTTAGTGTGTAGCATCTTTAGCAGCTTAACTTCAAGCTACGAGTGCCAAAAAGACATCAAATAACATTTACCAATATTTAAGTAACAATTACAAGAATTGACTACATGTTAAATATGGTAAAGAAAGTATTTGATATTTGTTGTTTGACTAAAAATACAAACTCGATTATAGAAAAAAGCTTTTATTTCGAAAGGGGTAAACTGACAGTATCACAACTTATGATGCRTTCCAACTGAAGCGGCCCCCGATGTTGTAATTTCGAGTCAGGAAATCGGTGCAACACGACCATACATGACCAGGCATGACGTCATCATTTCAACATGGCTGCTCCTCGCATCARCAGAGAGTGAAACTTACTTATTCGGGGTTCAGCAGTTCTGTTTTGATTACTTGACATTAAGCCAGTCATATTTGTAGTACTACATAGCAGCTATTAGGCTAAAACTATGTTTTRACGCTGTTTGCTAAAAATGCAGTAGAGCGCCATTTTAAGTGGTGCATTGTTCTGTCAGAGCAGAAAAATAGGTTTTTTTTCAGACCTTCAAATTAAACAAATGGAAAGCTAACATGTTTGCATCAGTGTCTGTGTCTCAATTCATGGGTTGCAACCGACGTAGACCGCGGCCGACTTTGGCCACAGTCTACGTGGCCCGTAGGCCGCTTGTGTCGGCTGCATAAACGGCTGTGAAATGAGACGGTCTAGACTACCAGAGACATATTGTGTGACCACGCGCTGTCTCATTATCATGGTGATACGTTTTACTGTATATCACATCGCTTCTGTTGTTTTTTCAAGGTATAACTTCATAAAWTTCAGTTTTAATAGAAAAAAGTTATAAGTAAGTAAATAAAAAGCATTAATAATTTGAGTTTAGCTCTAGTATCAGTACTCGTACCTGCATTTTATTTAACATCTCATTGCAACAAAGTCTCTTCAGCTAAGTTGTTTAACTTACATTTTTTGGTTTGTGATAAATTTCCAAACTCCGTCATAAAAAAAAAACAACCTGTTGTAAAATTAAAAGAAAAATGTCACCGTCTTTAATTTTCTGTTAAATTTGCTGACGGCGCAATGAATTCTGGGATACCGTAAGATGATGTTTTTGGGTTTTTATTGACTGCATTTTTTCTGCTTCATGTGTAGGCGCCTACGAATTGGGACAGCCTATGGTGCGAGGCCAACAAATGCGGCCAACCATCGGCTGCAACCCATGAATTGAGACAACCAGTGTGACACAGGCCCTTAGCAGTTAGCATTAGCTTCTCCTAATTTTTTATTTTTTAAATCTATTTAGCAGTTTAGCATTAGTGGAGCATAATTTGGATAGCTGTGCCCACCACTAGTGGCAAATATTGTGTGATTGCTCAAAGCTTCGTGGTTCATTTGTAATCATCTCGTATTGCTTCAGCTGTTCCACTGAAGAGCAGCTTGCTGAGGCTGTAGGAGAATACAGCCCTTTACAAACTCAGCAAAAMTTATGAAGATAGTCAAAGAACGTGCTTCTCCTCAGTTAATAGAAAAATAAAACAGAAGATCTTCCTCAACTCCTCCATCATCAGCTGAAAATAAACATCCACTCTGTTGGTTTGCGTGTGACGTCTGCTGCAGTGGGAGGACGCACCAGGAGTTCTCGCTACAGGTTTTCTTCAAAAGATGAAATGTCCTCGCAAAAAAGATCATCTCACAACCTCGTGAGCGAGAGAACAGATGTCTTAYGTCTTGTGAAGTCTGTATGGAGCTTCAGGATCCGAATCGTACAGATATCCTCTCATGCCCTCCAGAATAAACAGAGTCTCCATTTTCTTTGYTTTTGTRACTCCAGTTTCCTGTCGACTCTGTGCTTGTTGTTTTCAGCCCGACGGAATAGTGAGTCACATACAGCTGATTTACATTCAGYTGCCTCGGTGTTCACAGATAGCAGGAGTTCGATTGAGAGGGGAAAAACAGTGACAAAGTAAACAAATGTACCACACAAAAAGTGACAAGGTGTGAAAAAATCTAACGCAGTGTTTGCTTCCCGTTTGTTCACACCTACTTTGAAACAATGTAAAGTTGTGTTTTTATGTTTGTTCCTGTTTGTTTTTGCTGCTCAGACAGAAACAGATGAATCTAAACTTGACCCACATGTCTGATTGGYGTTAACCGCAGCGAGCTTCACGTGTTTCCTTTAAAGTGGAGTCTTTTAAAAGCGTCTGTTCTGACGGCCATGACTCACAGGAAGTAACACCTGGTCACCAGCCCTGTGTTCCAGCTTCCGCAGCAGTCTGCCTCACATGAATGTGCTCTGGTGACAGGTGGAGGCGGCGGCTGGAACGACAGCGCGCCCGTCGGCCCGGGCGGCAGACCCCTGGTGCTGGGGGGCCAGGGAGGGCAGGCCTGTCAGAAGTTCTGGCAGACCCGCGGCGGCTTCGGGGGTGGCGGGGGCGGCTGCATGTCGGGCGGCGGCGGCGGAGGCTACAGAGGTTGGTCACGTGAAGTTTAATAAACATGAGATGAGATTTTAAAAGAACGTTTTTCTCCTCCTAACTTATTTACAGTCTGAACCTGTTAAAAGGTTTATTTAAAAAATTGGTACCACCTTACAATAAGGCTCCCCTTATAGATGGCTTTTAAAGAGTTTATAGATAGGTTATTAATTCATCTGTAAACACTTTGTAAATTATTATTAATAAGTGTTTATTATGCATTAATTAAGGTCAAAAAAGAGACTAAACTGTTCGGTTTCTTTCCAAATACTGAGCCAAACCTGTTTGAGTATTAAACATTTCAGACTAGTTTACTACCTTGTAATGATTAAAAACCACATATTTTAACATATATTATTGTACTGTATTACTGCATTATAAATATCCACAAATGTTAAAGGGATCCTTTATAGTAAAGTGTAAAACTGTACACTATTTTGGATGGAGTGGGATTATTTGGTTAATTTGACTTTTTTTTTTTTACTCTTTTGATACATCATTGTTGACAGTTATATGTTTGAACAATAATTTAAAATATTAATT
>NW_013952404.1:609979-623425 GCF_001266775.1 Austrofundulus limnaeus | reverse complement strand
TTTATTTATTTATTTATTTATTTATTTATTTATTTATTTATTTATTTGGCAATTCAGGAGATTTTCTTGCTCAGACACCAACAGATAAATAATGAAGCAAAGCTCTGGTGATAAACAGGCTTCTGCAGAACTTGAAGAGGTCATTGACTCACTGAATCAGGTGTTTTGGAGCAGGCAAACAATCCAAACATGCAGGATAGTGACCTTCGGTTCAGTCTTCTAATTCTGACACATGACAGATAACAGAACTAATTTTATTTTTGTTGTCATCAGTCTGTCACAAAAATCCATTTTGTTCTTATTTCTGTATTTAAATCTATAAAATGTACTTAAGGTAACACAGTCTGATGGATAGAAAACAGGATTTTAGCTCCATCAAGATGTCCAAAAAGCTGTTAAAACAATTTGAGATGCAGTAAATGATCACAATTTTTTAATAGGAATATTAAATATTGTTAGTTATATCTTGAGACAGAAAAGTGCTTGTCTCACCAAATTGGAAGTCAATAAATTGTTTACATGTTCACAATAATTTTACTATAACCATTACTTCATCTTTTAACCTCCCACACAAAGCAAGCCAATCCAACCAATCACTGTTTTGCCAAACTCCGCCCACACCCAAGAACCTCCGCTTAAACTCTAAACTCCGCAATTCACGGCTTGCTTCACCCACACCAAGAAATCTACCAAACATAAGGACAAACTCTGGCAATCACAGTTAGGACAAACGCCACACAAAGGAACTCTACAAATCCTGGTTAAGACAAAACTCCGCCCACACCGAGAACTCTACCAATCACGATTAGGACAAACTCCACCCACACCGAGAACTGCACCAATCATGATTGGGACAAATCTGCCCACACCAAGAACCCCACCAATCACAACTAACTCCACCCACACCAAGAGCTGCGCCAAATACGGTTAAGACAAAACTCCGCTCACATCGAAGTACTCTGCCAATCATTGTTGGGACAAACTCCGCCCACACCAAGAAACACTCCCTATGTACAGCAGAGACCCCATACTTGGAAATTTGTAAAAAGTCAAAGGCAGCTGTGGTAGAGTGGACAGGGGAGTCATCCTGTAAGTAGTAGGTTGCCAGTTTGATMCCCCATTCCATCCATCTCAATCGGTGCATGCTTGCTGGTGGTGGTCAGAAGGCCCAGTGGTGCCAGCTTCTGAATGTGTGTGAATGAATGAGGTGAATGATTGAAGTGAAAAGAACTTCGGAGTCTGTAATGGCTTGATAAAGCCATAAAAGACCAAACCATTTACCACAGAAAACTCCAGAAACTCTGCAGAGCTGCAGACCACTTTGATAAACGTTACAAGGCAATTTGGCTTCTTGAAAAGAAAACATGAAACTTTTGCAGGTTCTACAGATGCAGCTCGTTCAGTAAAAGAATCAAACATTTGACAGCGTTTCATTCTGACAATATGAGTGTTGCACTCTTATCTTTTGTGTCACTCTGAGGGGCATCGACCTCGTGAAACCAAATCTGACACGCAGACCGGCTGCACCTGTGAATATTAGTGAAACTCTGCAGAGAAGCCACCATTATTTTCTCCTTGCTGGCAGAAAAGTGCCGTGGAGGAGCAGACAACACGGGCAGGTTTAAAGATGCAGAACAGAAAGCAGGACTCATTAGTATGCAGCGAGCAGCTGGACTCAGGACATTTGTATTCCTCCTCAGAAACCTTTCCAGTGTTTCTCAGTTAGATTTATGTATTTGTACTTACAAGAGATAAGAGAATCATGGGAGAAAATAGATTCTGCAGATGACTGCATTGGCTGTGCTTACTAAACAGCACATGCTTTCTCTGATGGATCATAACTAATTCACGGAAGACTGCTTTGTCCCCGCGCTTTGTTGTTCATAATTAGGAGAATTAGTTCCTTCATATCCACATATCCAAATAGAATTAATACTGTCGTAAACTAGTTATGACAGGGAGCTGTAATCCTGTTGGGGTCTGCAGATTTAGTTGCAGACAAAGATCAGAACACAGATTTGAGTTTCTGGTTCAAACAGTAGCCATCAGGGTCAGCTGGAAAACAACTCGCTGAGCTGCAAACATCCTGTGCACAAACCGAGCTGCGAGGAATGGTAATGAATCGCAAATATTCTGACTCCAATATGCAACACTAGTAATGAATGTTGCATAAATGTAAAGCTCATGTTTCTGACTGAACGATTGAATTTAAATTCATGTTTATTAAAAACAGCAGAACATGCAGCTTTGCAACCAATGCAGGTCTTCACAGTCCAGTTTTACATGGTTTTAGATGTAAAATAAAAACACACTTTTAGATAAACCAACATGTTCTCACTGTTTTATGTAAATATAAACAAGGAATACTGCTGAAGTTCTTTTTAAGCTGCCTTCTACTTTTCTGTTTTGCACGAGCTTTAAGATACCAACAAGCTTTAGTGTATTTTCTGCATAAAAACATGAACTTTACTACAATAAATGGTTTAACGTKTTGATGATTGTTGGATCTGACCAAAAAAAGTGATTAAAAAGCTAAAATAAAAAAAACTGGACTTTTATTCTGAAGTTGTTTCACTTCCTGTCCAGGTCAAAATTCATTTTGAATTTAGAAAACATTTATATGAAATGTTGTTTTTATTTGGAGCATCCTGATCATAATTCCCTGGTGTTGTGTCTCAATGGGACTTTCCTGGATAATTAAAGGGAAAAATATATTAAAACATCTGGTGAAATAATTTAATAACCAGAAGTACTCATTGGAAAATGTTTATATGATATTAAACTAACAGATTTCTTGTGATCTTTACTGGCATTTGTGTCCTCTCTGTTCTTGACCAGATACAGAGTTTAAACCACAAAATGAATAAAAGAAAAGTAAACAACCTTTGAGGCGTTTTGTCTGTAATGACAGTAGCCTTTGTGTAACAAAATAAAAAGTCATCATGGATTCTGGACACAGATGCAGTTTGAGCTGCTCAGATAACTTTGAGCTGTTTCCTTACAAAGGCGTTGCCGCACCATCTGAATAATGGATTATTTCTTGTCTGCGACTCGTCCCAGATCTTCTTCAGTTTGATAACATTTATTCAAGACACATGTCTGACATTCAGACTGAGTTACGTTTTGTCTTCTCTGAAACGTAGAGTTTAGAAAGTTGTTGTTCAATAAACTCTAACCCACAGCGTTCATGTCAGTGCTGCAAGGTGAAGGTGGAGGAAGGAAGGAACTTTTATTTCAGTGGGAGAGATCCCAGATTTATGATGTATCTATTTGATATACCAGAATGATCTTTGTTCTGAGTGTAGTCGCTGTAGTTTGCTGTCACTTTAAAATGATCAAAATCCRGCTGCCAGTTGGTGCTCACTCCTCAGAATTAAGCAGCAACTAAAAGTGAACGGAGTGGAACCCTGAACAGTTACAGAAGTGTCGTTCTCCGTTTGTGTTTCTGTAGCCATGGAGGGCGACGGGGAGGTGATCATCAGCCCCGTTCAGAACTGCAGCCACTGTGAGAGCGGAGAATGTCACGAGAGCAAAGACGGCATCGTGTGTTACTGCGACGAAGACCTGGTCCTGGACTCGGACAGGGTGTCCTGCGTCAACGTCTCAGGTTGGACTTGTCACTTTCTAWAAACCAAATAATAAATTTATCTACAAAAGTAACAGAACCTGGGAGGGTTTGTTTTAATTATCAATTTTAATTATAAGTTTTGTTTATTCATGAGCAGAAAGAATAACTGAGCATCATAGGTGAGTAGAGTACACATAAGTTGCACTCTACTTGTACTTGAGTATAAATGTACTTAAGTAGCGACTAAAGTTAGCTGTCCAAGAAATTACTCTAGTACGAGTAAAAACATTTTGTAAAGTGGATACTTGAGTAAATGATCATAGCATCTGATTTAATATTTTAAGTGATGTCATCAGACTAACAAAAAATACAGTTATGTGCAAATTTGTGTATTTTAAAAAACTAAAATGAATAAAATTAACACAAATAACACAAAAAAATTACAAAATAAGAAATTCCATCCATCTGCTGCCTCCCTTGACCCGATCCTGGATAAGTGGAAGAAAACAAGAAATTCAGTTTTTCCGTTTTCTGCCGCTTATCTGGGATCAGGTCTCGGGGGCAGCAGCCTAAGCAGAGAGACCCAGACTTCCCTCTCCCCAGCCACTTGGACCAGCTCATCCGGGGGAATCCCAAGACGTTCTCAGGCCAGCCATTGTCCCTCCAGCGTGTCCTGGGTCTTCCTCTGGAACTCTTCGCAGTGGGACGTGCCCAGAACACCTCACCAGGGAGGCGTCCAGGAGGCATCCTAACCAGATGAACCACCTCAACTGGCTCCTCTCCACGTGGAGGAGCAGCGGCTCTACTCTCTACTCAAAAAAAAAAAAAAGAAATTTCAGCAGAATGCCAGTGGTCCTTATGGGGACCAAAGACTGGTCCTGATCTGGTGTAACTCCATTTTTGGGTTTGCGGTTATGTTTCAGACTAGGTGTGAATTGAGTTCAGATTAGGGTTAGGTTTATGGTAAGAGGTCATGTTTAGGCCATAGAAACATACAAACTTGTGTGTGTATACAGTATGTATATATGTGTGTGTGTGTGTGTGTCTACGTCTGCTGCATTTCTGGTTAAAACATGTTTGCTCTTCATTCAGTGAAGTTCCTTATGGTGGGTGGAGTATTCCAAAAATTTTACTCAAGTACGAGCAAAAATACTTGATATTACCAAAGTAAATAAAACGGTTTAAAACTACTTCTAAAGGTTTATTTTTTTCCAAAAATTTTCTCCAATGTAACTAGTTACTACCCTCCTGCTGAGCATAAAAATGGATTTTGGATGAATAAGAAATGTAAACTAATCTTTGTGAAGCTGGAATTGTCTCTTAATCTGAGATAAATTATCTCTTTATGAATGTTGGTCTGAAAATAATTATATTAACAGAGATTCTCTTTATAATCTGAGACAAAATAACTGAATTAATTCCATCTCAGTGTTATCTTAATAACCTCCAGTCTTAGTTTGACCCTGCTGTATGATCTGATCTCATTAAAGATGCCAGGTTACAAAAGGTCACAGCTTCAATACGGTCTCTTTGGGTTTGCAGGTTTGTTCCTCTGTTCAGACCCCCCCTCCTCTCCTCTGATGGGGGGGATTTACATGCAGTCGTCGTCGCTGCTCCGGCGCTCTGTTGTGTCATCGCTTTCACGTCGTTAATTAAGTCGGAGATCTGCGTATGGAAGTGAATGTTAATGCTTCTCAGGGGAAGATAACTGTATAATGCTGTTGTTTCCTTTTGTCTGGCAGACGTGTCCTCGCAGCCCCCGCAGCCGTCTCTGTCCCATCTGGCTCTGGGTCTGTCYGTGGGGACCTCGGCCCTCATCGCCGCCCTGCTGTTGGCCGTGTCGGGGGTCATGATCAGTGAGTATAACTCCACAGAGGAATGCTGACTAATCTCAGGTGCAAATGATAAAAAATATTGAGCAAACCTTAAGATTTTTAAATGTTAAAAACTGTTTTTCTGAGCAACCGTAAAATCATATTATTCATTTAGCCATTTAATCAATAAACTTTAAAATGGTAACCAGCCTGACGGCTCAAACAAACTGTGTTCTGACCTTTTCATAACAAAATGAGCATCGATGGTTTTAATCTCCACTTCAGGGACCTTAAATTAAAACTCATCCAAGTCTGTTTGAAGAAATCTGTCACCGACAAACGTCCAAAATATATACATTTATATCCATATAAAAGCATGTAAAACAATAACAAATCCTCTTTTTTCTTTTTTTTTTTTTTGCGAAAATAGCTGGAACAATTATTAGTAGAAGCATTATCAACCAACAAATACATTGTTTCATCAGATGAAATTAATGAAGTTTGGTAGATTATATCTYACAAGTTATGCATAATGCTCATGAAAATGTCTTACCAGTAATTATTTTGTTAAAAGAGAGTCAATATAAACTTAAGGGAATAGAGATTAAAAAAACAACTCAATTTTGTATTAGTTTAAAGGAACTTTGTGCTGTAAGTCAATGAATAAGTTTATGGAATAAACTTAATGATATTAAAACTTCCAGAACAATTTATATGTTTAAAAAGATGATAAAAGCTAGTTTATTGAAAAGAAAACTATTCAAATGATGGATCTGTTGCTGTTTTTGTTTCCAAGTTTGAGTCTGTAAACCGTCTGTAGTATTATTATTTGAATTTATTTTAGAGAAAATTAAGGGCAGATGTCATCAGATTTTTCTTCCCTTTGCTTCCTTTCATTTCATTTATAAATTGCGTTTTGTTTTTTTATTGTATTTAGATTTTTTTCATGTTTTACTATATGTATTTGTACGCAAACACATGCATATTCAGCTTTAGATGTTTTGAAATGAGCTCATCAAACTTCAAATTACATATCGTCCACCGTCTTTCATCCAGATTTATAAGCTAAGATGATTTCATGAGGAGTTGTTGCTGTTTTTGGTCAAACCTTAGAGATGATTTTTTTTTCTGCCGTCTCATGCAAATATTGTGAGACAGAATTAAAAGTGTGTGTTGTGAGCTACTACCATACTGACTCTGGGTTTCAGCTCAGTATCAGTAAATACAACTGCGTTAAAACATTTTAACGTTGAKTAGCTGCAGTGGTCATCTTAAAAGGGATCGACTCCAAAAGTCAGTCAGTTATAGGCACAGGTTTATGAGATATTTTGCTAACACAACAAACACAGACACAGCCAGTGCATTAGGAGAAAGTTTGATATGCATTCAGGCAGCAAAGGCTCATGGGACTTTTCATAAAATGATAAAATATGAGTATTTGTGTTCTTATAAAGTGTGACAATGTACACGTGTGCGGAAATCTAAATATATCTTGTAGTTTTTTTCTTTCTTGATCAATCGTAATACAATTCAAAGATAAAGTCCACACCATGARTGAAAACTTTCTGCACTGCAGCCTCTTATAGCCACTGGATCGATGTACGAAAGACTTATAACAACACAGCTGGTGGGCCAGTTCCAATGGTTTGATGGGTCAACTTTGGCCCGCAGGCCCCACTTTGGGCACATCTGCTTTAAAAATTTTAAAGGGGCTATATTATGTTTTTCTCAGGCATACATTTAAATACTATACCATAATAAAGTATTTTTGTCACATTTAGCTGTTATTAAAATGCTGTTTTTATGTTTAAATAGAAAATAAACTTATCTTCTCATCAYTTCCTCTCCTAAACGCCTTGAAATTGGCCTCTGTCTCTTTAAGAACCACCTTCCGCTTCTGTCCCACCCACTTCGGTGCGGGTGGGTGGGCTGCTATGATGCAGTTTACTTGGCATCTGAAAATACATTTCCTCAAAKGTATTTTTAAYCTGAAAAGAGCTTCACTGAGTGAGAACTAATGTTGAGAGCTCAGCAGACAGTTTAAGTTTCACTTTCAGTTTCACCCGAGAGCCTGCAGGAGTCATGGGCGGGGTGTGTGTGGAGTGGGGTGGGGGTGGGGGTGCTCTGCCATGAGGAAGCTCTGCTTAAAGACACGTCCCAGGGGCGTTTCTGGTCCCCACCTGTCATTTAGCTCCTCAGCATGGCTTCCTAAAAACGCTGCAGGATTTCTCAAACATGCATGAATGAGTCAGAGCAAGGCTTTGGGCATGTTTTTATGAGAGTATAACATAACATGATATAAAACTCAAAAAAGCTGATTTTACATGATATTGCCCCTTTAACATAAACAAAGAAAGAAAATGTTTTGCAACCATTTTTCTCTTTTTTTCTAAACAGGAAGTAAACTTAACAAGCACAAAGTCTCTGCAGTCACGCTCCCTAACACCTCCCGAGTCGGCGAGGAGTTTTATTTTCAAAACAAACCAAACAAGTTTTATTTTGACCTAAAACCCAGAGGTGCTGCAGAAAGGTCGACGGTTGATTCCGGTGGATCTGGTGTAACAATTCCTTACGTTTATTTCCTCTGTTCAGATTTCAGATTTAACTCCAGAGCGACTTTTTTTTTTTGTCTTTTGCTGAAAACCCAGACGTTACCTCAGTCCGCCCTGCCTGCTGCTCCCTCTCAGGAGGTTTGTTCTCTGATTAGAGAGCGAGCCTGGCGGTCAGCACAAACGCTCACCTGCCCGCCCGCTTTCAGCCAACAACAGGCAGACATATGCAGCTGCTGAGTCGTCCTCTCCTCCGCATACACACACACACACACACACACACACACTCGCTCACGGCACATTTCAGACTCCCACCTTCCAACACGTGTTGAGGAGGCGGAGACAAACGAGGACTGAGTGTGAGCAGAATGAAACATGCTCGTGATGGATGGCTGCTCAGCCGGCGGCCGGCGGCGCTCGTACATTAGACGCCACTTTGTAAATAAATACACACACAGATCATTCTGCACGCGACTAATACGTTTACAGCCCAGGTCRAGGCTTCAGGCGCTGAGAAACGTGAGATTTTTGTTGCTGCTGGTGGTGGTGGGTGTGCAGCAGATAAAAAAAAAGGCTGACATGAAGCGAGCTCATGAGTAACACTGAGGAGGAGGAGGGTGTGAAGTGATTTCTGTATTTAATGTGAATATTTGGAACAAATTCCAAAACTAAATGTTATCTGAACGTATTCAAGACAAACCTAACATTTGATAAAGAAGGGTTCAAGAGCTCTCACAGATGAAAAATTTCAATTTCACAGTGATTGTTGTGTTTGGTCTTTAGAGAAATATTATTTTAACAGCGTCCGGCTCTGTGCTCTGTGGCTGCGAGCGATAATTTTCTACAAGGAGATAGGTTTCGCTGTTCTTTTTTTATTTATTTATTTTTAGAACTGTAGGTGTCTCAGCGGGGTGACTCAAACGCTTTCATTTTCTTCTCACCAGTGTATCGACGTAAACATACGGAGCTGCAGTCCATTCAGCTGGAGCTGCAGAGTCCCGACTGTAAGCTCAGCAAGCTGCGAGCCTCCACCATCATGACCGACTACAACCCCAACTACTGCTTCGCCGGCAAGACGGCGTCGGTCAGCGACCTGAAGGAAGTGCCGCGACGCAACATCTCCCTCACCAGGTGAAGGACTTCAGCTGTGCAGAGATGAAAACGTGAAACTCATTGATTCAAAAATATGAATACAGTGTACAATTACTGAACATGATGTGTTCTTTATGAATTTGTTCAAATATGCCAACATTTCTCTGTTCCAACACACCTGATTTAAACTAGATAACTCATAGCAGTAGCACATATGACCCCAGCACATTTGTGGGCCTGACTGATAGTCCTTCAGAGCTAAACAACAACAAAAAATCTGAGGCTCCTATGTTGAATACAGTCTTTTTTTTTTAAATTATAAGCAATTTTGTTTTGTAGTCCAGACATCTGCTTTTCAGGTGGGGTGGGTGGGGGTTGGGGGTAGGTTAAGGGGACTCATTGGTGGGCCCGATAGATAGCCCTTCATCAGAGYTAAACGATAAAAAATAAATCTGAAGCTCCTATGTTGGATAGTTTTTGTTATAAGCATTTTTGTATGTCAGACACCCCTTTTTCAAATGGAGCCCCCTCCTCAAATATGGGGTCCATTGTAAAACAGTTGGTTGACGTAGTGTAGATCAAACACGTCTACAATCCTGCCAAATTTCATGTTGATCRGTGCAACCATTTCCGTGCTGCGGTTGACCAAAATTCACAGAATTTTTTTTAAACAGTACACAAACAATATGACCCCTGCTTCCTGTACCGAGGTCATAATTAATGTGTTTGTGTAGATCGGATGCTGAGGARGTAAATCTACCTGTCTAATCAGGTGTGTTGGAGCAGAGGAACACCTGAAACATGCAAAACACACCACTGGTTTATCAGTTATCTTAATTTTTTGTCCTATTTGTGCAAACAAAGTGTCTGATTACACTCGCAGTAACATAAGGTGCTAACCTCACTCAGTAACACCAACATGAGGCACTTAAAAATCAATTAAGACTTTTTAATACGTGGTTTAGAACTAGAAATAGTGCATAAAATAAGGTCAGACTTGCCTAATTGTTGGGATTTATTTGAACAGTTGAAATCTAACAGTGGTGTAATCGCTGTGTGAGAAAAGAGCAGCTTAAATAAAAGTCCCAAAGTGCTTCAGATTATCTTCAGTTTTTACTGCTGTTTCTCTGTCCTTATTGCTCTCCGGATCAACATTTTGCTTCTTTCTGCAGCTTCTGCAAACACGAATATGTTGCATTTATTAAAACTCATCTAGAGACCGAGATGAAGAGAGAAACTTTTTTTTCAGCATCTCTTGTATTATTTAAAGTAAAAATCCTTAATGTTTCATAGCTTTTCTCAAAGCTGCGCTCTCCTGATGATTATTGCAGACGCTCATTTAACTGAGGTCTTATTGCAGGGGTCTGGGTCACGGTGCTTTTGGGGAGGTTTATGAAGGTCTGGCAGTGGGGATCCCCGGTGAACCGAGTCCGCTGCAGGTGGCTGTGAAGGTGAGTCTGATCTGATCAAACACTTGATCAGCACCAAAATATAAGTCACTACGGTCATGACTGCCTTTAGAAAATTATGTGGGGAGGCAGGGTTGTGGGTTAAACACTTATTCTTAATGGCTTGTATTTTTCTTTACTTTTATACTTCATGTAGTTTTAAAACCAGTACTTTTACACTTTTACTTGAGTAAAATGAGTTGATAATGTGAATAGTTTTGACACCTCTGCAGTTCAGAAAGTTTTCCTCTTTTTTTAAACAAATTTTGAGTTTATGTCAAAAGTTTCTAATTTTAATGATGTGTGACGCCAATCTACAGTAATTATTAGTACTTGGATTATAAAATGAGTTAAACATTCGCTAAAAAAAGAACTCTGTAAAAGGTTTAAGTAATTCTTGGTCCACTCCAGACTCTTCCTGAGGTTTGCTCTGAGCAAGATGAGCTGGACTTCCTCATGGAGGCTCTAATCATCAGGTAGAATCCAGTCGCACACTTCTGCTCATTAGAGTGGAGGCGTTTCGCTCCTAATGCTCCATTTCCTGCTGTTGGTGCCTCCGCAGTAAGTTCAACCACCAGAACATCGTGCGTTGCATCGGCGTCAGCCTGCAGGCCATGCCCAGGTTCATCCTGCTGGAGCTGATGGCYGGAGGAGACCTCAAGACCTTCCTGAGAGAGACCAGACCCCGGCTGGTGAGAACACCTCGCTCGTCTGTCCCTCCACACAATACTTTTCTTTTTTTTTAACAAAGCTTTGTTTCAATGTTGGCGACGCCAGCTTTGAAGTTATAGTAAAACAGTTGCTCATTTACACATCAGACACCATCTCTGTTCGTTGGGCTGATGGAGCCTCCTCGGGGACTCTTTCTCCTCTGGCTCTTCAGCTGCTAAACGCTCCATTATTTTCACCAGACAGTCGCAAACTGCGTCTGCTGTTTGGTGAATAACAGGTGGCCGATAGTTCTCAGAGCTTTTAGGGACATTTTGAAGTGGAACATCGAGGGGGGAAAAAAGGGTTTTCTGTTCATTTGTTTTTTCCTTTGTTTAGGAGTTAAAGAGCGTCAGGACAGACTGAAGCTCCTGTTGTAAACCAGCTCCAACAGAAGGGACAGGTTTTGATTTTCACGTTGACATTAGTGAGGTTTTAGGGCAATTCAAATCTGTTTCACGTTTTATTTACCATTAAAAGGACGTGTTTTAAATCTACTTTCAAACCAATAAAAGAAACTCTCGTATGCTGATATTCTATGCTCAGAAGTGTTGGCACCCCTGAAATCTTTCCAGAAAATTAAGTATTTTTCCAAGAAGATTATTGCAATCACAAATGTTTTGTTATACACATTTATTTGCTTTGTATGTATTGGAACAACACAAAAAACAGCAGGGGAGGAAAAAAGCCAAAATTGATATAATTTCACACAAAACTCCTAAAATGAGCCAGACAAAATTACTGGCATCCTCAGCTTAGTTGGTTTCACACCCTTTGGAAGAAATAACTGAATTCAATCACTTCCTTTATTGTTTAGTGTTTTTATTGTATTTTATTGTACAGCACTTTGTTCCTTTGGAGGAGTTTTAAAGGGCTTTATAAATAAATTGGATTGGATATTTGAAGGGCGTCTTCTCCCAACAGCTAGTTTTAAGATCTCTCCTCAGGTGTTCAGTGAGATTTAGATCTGGACTCCTGGATGGCCACTGCAGACCTCTCCAGCRCTTTGTTTCCATCCATCTTTTGAAAGATGTTTGAGCTCTATCCTGCTCATGACTTCAGACACAAACCCAGCTTTCTGACCCTGGGCCCTACCCTGTCACCCAAATTCTTTTGGTAATCTTCAGATTTCATAATGCCTTGCACACAGTGTCAGAGGCAGCAAAACATCTTTGAACCGTCACCATATTTGACTGTAGAACCTGTGTTCTTCCACTTACATTAAACAGTACAATGGTTAGTTTTGTCTGGACCATTTTTGGAGTTTTGCAAAAAGTCGTATCAATTTCAGATTTTTCTTTCCCGTGTTTTTTGTGTTCCAACACTCACAAAAGAAATAAACGTATAACAAAACGTGTAATTKCAATATTTTTCTTGGAGAAAAGACTTTTCGAGCATGACTGTATGTGTAATCTACCAGTTTTTCTGAATATGCTGAGAAACATTTAACTCTGGATCATCTTCTCTTTGTCTCCCATGCTTCAGGACCAGCCGTCCAGCCTGACCATGGTGGACCTCCTCAACGTGGCCAGGGACATCGCTAAGGGCTGCCAGTATTTAGAGGAGAACCAGTTCATACACAGGTGTGTTTCCCATGTCGCCTGAACAAAAATGACGCAATGAACAGATGAGCTGCGTGGTTCAGTATTATGATAAAACTAAAATGAGGTCGATGTTTGTTTTCTTCGGGTCTCCCTCCTCTCTACTCCTTAGAGTAGGGAGGAGTGAACTCTGGCGTCAGGTGTTTGCCAGGTGCGTGGTCTCTAACCTCTGTAGCATGAGAGCCACATGGATGGGCATTTAGCTAAAGGACTGTCTTCAGTTTTCTGCCGCCTCAGGACGGAACCTTGGGTTCGCCGAAAGTTTTCATTTTACACATTATGTACGTTTTGTAAACTTCCTTAAATTTCATAAGCAGCATTATTTTACGAAGACAGAGGAAGACACAAAGAATAAATCGAGCCGGCTTGGATGGAGGTGGACTGTGATTTTACAGCTTCAGCAGCTGTTGTGAGTTGTTTTCACAAACTTTGGTCCGTCTGTAACTTTACGTAAATTTTGTAAACTTCTTTAGGTTTCATAAGCGGCTCGAGGTTCAGTTATTTTATGAAGCCAGAAAAATATGAAACATGCATACAGAATAAACTCCTCCGGCTTGGATCGAGGAGATAAATGTGGTGCCGTTTATAAAGTTACAGTCAAAAATTACCACCAATATTTTTGTTTTATTTAGCCTTTTATAAGAAAAAAGAACAGATTTATTTTTC
>NW_013952404.1:605239-608397 GCF_001266775.1 Austrofundulus limnaeus | reverse complement strand
AGCTAAATATTTAGCTTGAAACTTAAATATTTAGCTAGACACCTAAATATTTACGTTGCAACCTGAATATTTAGCTAGCAAGTTAAATATTTAAGTTGCAACTTAAATATTTAAGTTAAAGCTACCTAAATATTTAAGTTGCAACCTAAATATTTAGGTAGCTAGCTAAATATTTTTGTTTCAAGCTACACATTTAGCTCAAAACTAAATATTTAAGTCACAAGTTAAATATTTAGCTTGTTAACTCAATATTGAATTTGTAAGTTAAATATTTAGTTTATAAACTATGGCATTTATAAATGTATGAATCATATGGTGAAAAACTGACTTTGAAAAATAAATCAGTTCTTTTTTTCTTATAAAAGGCTAAATAAAACAAAAATATTGGTGGTAATTTTGACTACGTAACTTTACAAACGGCACCCCATAAAGATGGAAGTGATTTCTTTTCAGTTGTGTTCTTCTCCCAATCTCCAATCCAGGTCAATTTATAACATTTTTTTTATTTATGTAAATTTCATAAACTTGTAAGCTTTATAAACAATATTATCATTTATCTCGATATTTTCTGAGACAAACTATTGTTCAGAAAAATGTATCGTGGCAGGCTTACGGTTCAAGTGTCGTAGAAACAGAGAGAGATGCACAGTAAACAGTTGTCCTCTGTCATCTGTTCATAAAAACTCAGAAGTATAAACTGAGCCATCAGTCCAGCAGTCACATATGGACTCCACACGCTTCATGTCATTTGCATGAAAGCAGAAAGGACAAGTAATGAGTTTAGCTTCAGAGCAACCAGATGGGCCGGCCGGCTTGTGTTGTTACGGTCAGTATCTCCAATTCACAAGTTACAGAGCATATCTGTATTTACTGCAGTGGCTGAAGGATGTCAGGACGTCTGTAAAGGAYTTTTACGAATATCTTCAATCTCTCAAAATGTTTTCGAGCAAAGCTGAGTTTTAAAACAAACAGAGGTCAATGCTGGTTCTACATTTGTACCAAGACAATAAAAAGCCATCTGCTTTTCTTGGGGCCTTTTTCTTGTCTTTTCAGTATTAGCCGCTGACAAATGGAACCCATTAAACCTGGTTTGGCCCAAAGTGCCACAATAAAGCTCAGTCAATCTGTCTAATGTCTGACTCTATTGGAGGCTTAAAATATTCTGCAGAACCTGATCTCCTGCCTTCAGACCTGTATTAAAATCGCCTCTAACACTGTCCTTGAAGCTTATTCCAGTTTTATGGAAGTGTGTTTACTTGAGGTTGACTAAAGGGCAGGGAATGAAAGGAGCTGGTTTTAGAAAACGCAGCTTTTTCTGCAGGATTACAGGCTCAGCTGAAGAGCTGTGATATCCTTAAACAAGTTAAATCAGGAGGGTTAATGCTGTCTGAGAGCGAATTATTCCAGCTTTACCTCTGCTGGTATATCTGCTCAATGGTCCAGTAGATCGTGTGGCGTGACTTTTTGGTTATTTTATTTTACAGAATGGCTTAGTGCTCACGTTTGTAACCACCTGAAGAGAAGATCGGTGTTCTGAAAGTGGACTAAAGCCTTCAGTGAAAATGGGTCTTTAAATGTACTCAGAGTTTACTGTAAATAAGCTCTGCAGAGTTGGGTCAGTTAAACGTGTTCTCTAATGACAGCCTGCCTTTTTATCACTGTGCTGCATGAACAATATCTGTGCCCTTCCTTTCAGCTTTCGGCTGGTTGCTGCTGCTGCTGCTGCATTTTAAAATTTGTCCTTGCCGAGAAGCGAAAGCAAACGATTTCTATGAATCCTCCTCAACCGTTACACAAAGACTGCTTGGATTTAAGTACAGAGCCTCA
This sequence comes from Austrofundulus limnaeus, assembly GCF_001266775.1. Classification (NCBI taxonomy): domain Eukaryota; kingdom Metazoa; phylum Chordata; class Actinopteri; order Cyprinodontiformes; family Rivulidae; genus Austrofundulus; species Austrofundulus limnaeus. Next base: position 606,570 of record NW_013952404.1, on the reverse strand, counting down.
CATCGGTTCTGTTAGAAGGTGAAATATAAAATCATCTGGTTCATCCTTGCAGTAAATGACAACATTCAGTCAAACATCTTTATGCCAACATTCCTCACGGCTTTATACAGGCCGTGGGCAGTATTTGTCAATGACACAACCCTGAGACAAAACAGAGATTACAACATGTTTAATTGAGTCGAGGTTTTCTTCCAGGAGCTTCAGTGCTTTAAAAAAAATTACATGTAAAATGTACACACTTTGAATGAACAGTTAAAGGAGATATATCATGAAAAATGCACCTTTTTAGCCATTAAATGCCTTTTGTTGTGTACTAGGCGTCTCTAGGAGTTCAGAAAATGTACATTTAGTTTGTCCCGGTGCTGCGTAGATCATATTTTTTAACCTGTTCAGTTTTCTCTATTTTCTTTGAGGTTTTCTGAACTATTACGTCAAAGTATTTGCAATGCAACTACAATTTTAAAAGCATATGTCTCTTTTAATGTTTATAGTTATGCTAATCTGTGCAACAAGGTAGTATCTCACCAGGCTGTAAAAATGTCTCAATGTTTACGGAGGTTCTCGGTTTCCTTGAGTGAGTCCTTCATTGAATTTGAACACAATAAAAAAAATGTTCACAAGTTTCCTCTTCATATTGTCAGAGTTATTTTGGGTATCTATAACCCTTCTTGAACTTTCCTACATTTAGTGTTCATAAATTTGAGAGAACTAGAGCTGTTATTCGACACCTGCATGGGACAAAAACATGGGGACAGCAGGTACAAAGTGGGCCGAGGTGGTTACGATGTGGGCATTAAAATCGTGCTCTTTTCCTAGAATGCAGTTCTGCAATCTGTGAATATCTCAATAATTCATGTAGAAAACGTAAAAAAAAAAATTTWAAAATGGAGTCGGTTCTCTGGATGAGTTCTTTGTTGAAATATTGCATCTCTTCTCCAAAAGACTTCTTCATTCTGAGGAGTTACAGGTAAATTCAGCTGTATAAGCAGTGCCTCCACATGGTGGACAAACAAGTTGACGACAATTGAAACTGGTTGATCGCATGCAAAAGAGGACTGATAGTTAAGTTCCTGATGGCCACTCGTATTAACAGCATTATAGGAGGACAACTGGACACGGAGACCTCCACCTGTTTAACGACAGTTTCTCTTCACAAACATGTCTTCCTTTACTCCTCTCTCAAACCAATGTTCGTCTCTATCAAAGATGAGAACATCTTCATCCCTGGAAGAGTAACCGCTGGCCTGTAGATGAGTGTAAACTGCAGAGTCCTGGCCTGTAGATGAGTGTAAACTGCAGAGTCCTGGCCTGTAGTTGAGTGTAAACTGCAG
>NW_013952404.1:595194-605229 GCF_001266775.1 Austrofundulus limnaeus | reverse complement strand
ATGAGTGTAAACTGCAGAGTCCTGGCCTGATGATGTTGCTCTTCTGTGTTGGCTCATTCTTTTGAACAGTAGTGAGTGTAAACTGCAGAGTCCTGGCCTGATGATGTTGCTCTTCTGTGTTGGCTCATTCTTTTGAACAGTAGCTGCTGTGTTTCCCCGATGTCCACAGGGTTTGAAAGCCACTGGGACCTCATGTTTAGAGAAAAAAAAACATCACATTTCCTCGCATTGCCTCCCCGTTTCTGTCCATTCCCTGTAAAAACACAGACTTAAGACCCCCGACCACTGTGCATATTTATCCTATAATGTGGCTGAAGTGGTTGATCCTTTCCTGAAAGTGATAAGTAAATATTACTGGGTGAGTCGTGAAGGGAAAGTATCAAGATGCTCATTCAGACATGACGCCGATGGATTCAGCTGCCGTCAAATTTAAGTGGTAAAAGGAGGCTTGTTGATAAAAATCATTCAATCTCTCTATGGCAGCTCAGACGCCCCAAAACTGAACGCCTGCATCACCGTTTATTCATGAGTAGGAGAATCTGCGGTGGGATTAAACCGATGAGGAGTGGTTTTGACGGCTCATTTTATTAAAAAGAAACAAACACTAATTCGTGCACATCATTTATGTCTCATTTTCAGGATGAATTATTTAGTCATATTTAAAGTAGTGCTGAAGCGATATAAGCTGAATCATTTCAGAGCCATCTGACAAACAGCCGGGGTTTCTCCCGTTAAAAAAGCTCCGTCTGACTCAGCATTTTTATCCTCATTGTGTCATTTCTCATTTAATTTAATCAGACTGTGGAGGCCAGACATCAAAATGTTTCCTCTCTACACCCTGAGAACCTTGAGCTGCAAGTTATTCATTTTATCCGTTTCCTGCCTCGTGATCCGGTGTGAACTCGGCGTCACGTTTCCATCCTTGTGTGCACTTTTCTGTTGCTTGATGAAAATCCTTATGCTTCTAAACAAGTTAAATTTAGACGATTTTCTGTGTGTAATCTCCTCAAAGATCAGTTTCAGTTATACAATAAAAATATGCAACCCGTTCTGTTTGCATGACATTTAAATAATCGCACAGGTTTCTGTAAGAAACTTTTTTAATCATCATGAGTTTTTTTTTCAGGGCATTCCAGCAGAGGATTAACTGTGGGTGCTTTATTTGTGGAGTGTTTTATTATATAGATATGTATAAAGTAATTTACTGTAGACTCTTTGGTAATCTGTTTCTTCACTAAATGAAAACCCATTTATCTGATGCATTGATTTATTGTTTTGTTTTATTCTCAGGGACATCGCAGCTCGAAACTGTCTCCTGACCTGCAAAGGATCGGGCCGTGTGGCCAAGATCGGAGACTTTGGGATGGCTCGAGACATTTACAGGTAGAAACACAAATCCTCTGACAGATCTGAGGCCGTTTTGTTTCAAAGGCCACGTGAGAATACGCTCACAGTGAACCTGGGGTACCCGGTCGAGGGCCACTGTCCTGCATAGTTTAGTTGTTTCTCTACTAAAACACACCTGATTTTTAAAGAACAGATGTTTGACAGGCTTCTGCAGAACTTGAAGAGGTATTCTAGTCACTGAAATCAGGTGTGTTGGAGCAAAGAAACGGGTAAAACATACAGACCAGGATTGGACACCTCTGCACCGAACGGAGGGCTAAAAGTGAAAGAAAGCCAGGATTAAACTCATTGATGCCCAAAGGACTAAATTTCTAAATTGCCCAAATTTATGCACCTGCCTAATTTTGTTTAACCAATTATTGCACACTTTCTGTAAATCATATAAACTTCATTTCACGTCTTTTGTCTCCTATATGAAATATGTAACTGATATTTTTAATCCAAACAATCAATGATTTATAAAGATAAATCAGGAAAATTAACAAGGTGCCCAAACTTTTTCATATGACTGTATATAAAAACTGATGTTTTAAAGAATGTACGCTGCAAAAACTGTTTGTCTAACCAAGGGTTAATATCCTATATCCAGCCAATGATACTAAATTATTAATCTTATTAGTCTTACCAAGCACAATCAACTTACTGCACTGGCAGATTATTTAACTTAATTTGAGGACATTCAGACTTAAATTGAGAGAAATAATCTGCCATTGGCTGGATAAAAGATTGAAAGACTTTTGTTAGATGGATAATTTTTGCGGTGTAAAATAATATTAAATACAAAAATCTAGACAGATTTGTTCTCGTCCAGTTCAACAACTTACTGAACTACAAAAGTATTGAACTGCTTTTGGCAAAGATGTTGGTCTTGTGGACGTCTCATTTATAAAGCAAAAAGTCACATCCCACACTGTCTGTTAGGGTTTCAGCTGCTATCATACCAAAATGTTGCACCGATGAGTTGTTTAATCTACATGAGTAGACTAGTAGATCAATATCTGTAGTCCAGCAGCTCCTCGTCACTCCGGAGTTACAGCAAACGGTTTCACGTGACACAGTTAAACGAACCCAATCCAGCAGGGAGATCTTTGAAGCCTTTCATCTGCTCAGGAATTAGAGAGGAAATAAGTCGCCGCGTCGTCAGCGCAGTTTTGAATCGTTGGATGGAAAAGTCGCACAACTGCAGAGTGACTGTGTTGCACAACATCCCCGGGGAGCCACATTAGGATCGCTTGATTTAATTGCTAATGTCGTTTTTTTTTTCCTAGGTACTTTTCCTGCATTTTTTGGATTTATCTCCCAGCCTGGAGACATGGGTGTCAGGATTTTATTATCTCTGTTCTGATATTAACAGGGAGGGTGGTTGTTAAGGAGATAATGCCGCGTGGCTGCAGGGGGGTTATTTTTACTGCTTCTGTTGGGTGACGAGGGACACGAGAGGGTTTTTGAGGAGATCGCAGGAGACAGGCGTCCCGGCGAGACACCAGTGTGAGGTTTAATGTCATCTTTTTATATTCTGAGTCACAGGTGTTATTACATAAATCATCTACACGCAAATTCACTCAAACTACGATACAGTTAGAGAGTTATTGTTACTGTTTTTGTTCACCTTCTAGACTTTATAAATCTTTAAAGATGTGTCAAAATATTTTTGCTATAATCTGAGTGTGGAGAGACGAGATAATTTTAGCTTTTGTTGTTGCTCGTATTGTTTTTCCCCTTGTGCAGCGAGCATTGTTTCCTATTTTAAGGCTTTTTAAGATGTTTTTTCTGTGCCTTTCAGAGTCACTGAGTTTGTTTTTGTTTATTATTTTATCTCCAGTAGTTTGAATTCACAAAAGCCTCTCACGGATGATCATCTGGACCCGTCTGTAGTCCACCAGGTCCCTCTCTGGTCATCTGTGTGCAGTTTAAAATTTCATGACCATCTGCTGACGCTGCATTAAAAAGAATGGTTTAAAAAACACAAAATCTGCATCAAATTCTGGGTAATAAATCATTAAAAACTTCTTTAATTGTGCAACAAATGAGCCACAGTTTGAAACCCCTCGAGTCGAACGCAGACCTTGAACTTTAAGACGTGTCGAGGTTTTAATTAAACCTTTGGAGCTTCATTGTTGCGAACACGTCGTCGGCGCACACAGTCACCACATCCTAGGTGGTACATGATGGACTGGAAGGACCTGGAGGACCTCCGCAGACGAGCACAGATGAAAATCATGTCACACGGGCCTCCCTGAAGACCAGACGTTTGAGCAGATGGTGGATTGGGTCTAGTGACGCGATAGTTTATTACAAAAAAAAAAGATAAAAATGGGTCACTGCTTAATCATACAAAAAAAAAAAGAAAAGAAAGTCCAATTCTCTTAGAAATTAACCCAGTTCATTGAAACTAATAGTGTATAAGTGAGGCTTCAGGTTACATTTATTATCTGTCTGGTCCAGACATGGAGTTTTATACAACAGCAGGAGTGAGTTTTGACCACTACTGTAGCAGCGGTGACACTAATATGTTGGCAAAATAATGAACAATAACTACAGATTATGTAAAAATAATTAATGATTTTAACAAAAGTATTAATATATTATAGTGCATATAAGCTAATGTATTTAAAACTGTCAGAAAGCTGTGTGTTATGGAGTTACCAACAGAAAAGAAACAGGAAAATGTCTCATTTCACATGTAAACAGATTTGATCTTATTTACAGTGGGGAGAACAAGTATTTGATACACTGTTGATTTTTCAGGTTTTCCCACTTGCAAAGCTTGTAGATGACTGTAATTTTTATCATAGGTACTCTTCAACTGTGAGTGATGGAATCTAAAACAAAAATCCAGAAAAATACAATGTATGATTTTTAAATAATTAATTTCCATTTTATTGTGTGAAATAAGTATTTGATCATCTATCAACCAGTAAGAATTTTGGCTCTCCAGACATGTTAGTTCTTCTTTAAGAAGCCCTCCTGTTCTCCACTCATTACCTGTATTAACTGCACCTGTTTGAACTCGTTACCTGTATAAAAGACACCTGTCCACACACTCAATCAATCAGACTCCAGCATCTCCACAATGCCCAAGACCAGAGACATCAGGGATAAAATTGTAGACCTGCACAAGGCTGGGATGGGCTACAGGACAATAGGCAAGCAGCTTGGTGAGAAGGCAACAACAGTTGGTGCAATTATTAGAAAATGGAAGAAATACAAAATAACGGAAAATCTCCCTCGGTCTGGGGCGCCATGCAAGATCTCACCTCGTGGAGCATCATTGATCTTGAGGAAGGTGAGGAATGAGCCCAGAACTACACGGCAGGACCTGGTCAATGACCTGAATAGAGCTGGGACCACAGTCTCAAAGAAAACAATCAGTAACACTCTACACCGTCAAGGATTAAAATCCTGCAGTGCACGCAAGGTGCCCTTCCTCAAGCCAACGCATGTCAAAGCCCGTCTGATGTTTGCAAATGACCATCTGAATGATCCAGAGGAGGAATGGGAGAAGGTCATGTGGTCCGATGAGGCAAAAATACAACTTTTTGGTTTAAACTCCACTCGTCATGTTTGGAGGAAGAAGAATGATGAGTACAACCCCAAGAACACCATCCCAACCGTGAAGCATGGCGGTGGAAACATCATTCTTTGGGGATGCTTTTCTGCAAAGGGGACAGGACGACTGCACCATATTGTGGGAAGGATGGATGGGGCCATGTATCGTGAGATTTTGACCAACAACCTCCTTCCCTCAGTAAGAGCACTGAAGATGGGTCGTGGCTGGGTCTTCCAGCATGATAACGACCCAAAACACACAGCCAGGGCAACTAAAGAGTGGCTCCGTAGGAAACATCTTAAGGTCCTGGAGTGGCCTCGCCAGTCTCCAGACCTGAATCCAATAGAAAATCTATGGAGGGAGCTTAAAGTCCATGTGGCCCAGCGACAGCCCCGAAACCTGAAGGCTCTGGAGGAGATCTGTATGGAGGAGTGGGCCAAAATCCCTGCTGCAGTGTGTGCAAACCTGGTCAAGAACTACAGGAAACGTCTGATCTCTGTAATTGCAAACAAAGGTTTCTGTACCAAATATTAAGTTTCATTTTTCTGGTGTATCAAATACTTATTTCACACAATAAAATGGAAATTAATTATTTAAAAATCATRCATTGTATTTTTCTGGATTTTTGTTTCAGATTCCATCACTCACAGTTGAAGAGTAACTGTGATAAAAATTACAGTCATCTACAAGCTTTGCAAGTGGGAAAACCTGAAAAATCAACAGTGTATCAAATACTTGTTCTCCCCAATGTAACTCAGTGTGGATGTTTTCTGTCCAAAACTGAAGCTAATAATGTAACAGTTTAAAACTTAAGAAGTCAATGTAATCACTGTTAATTATTGAACTGGTTAGCAGATGTTAGCTTCTGTAGCTTATTTTAATATACAGAGAGTAGGTCTGCTGAATCGTGCTACAATTTATCACAAAGTATTAAATATTAAAAGCTGTTTTTTTCCTGATTTATGTAATATTTACAGTGTAAAATAATATATTAACTATTTTTAGGTTTCTATTACACAAACCTGACCTGTTGAGAAAATGGTTAGCTAATATCAGTAGAGACAAGTTTCATATGCAGTGAACATTTTCTAAGTGTTGACTGGTTAATATTTATTATTAATATTTATGACAGTAATAAATAATACTTCATTAGTTGAAGCCATAATTTTTCATCTAGCTAAAAAGTCTAAATTAATGGCGGTCTTCAGGTCTGGTTTATATGGTTATATGGTTTTCTGGTGTATACTGTGCTGTTTTACATGATTGTTGAATGAAATTAACATAATTCATTTATTCTAAAAAAAATTACAGATAATTTGTGACAGATCCAGTTGGGTTTGCTCTTAATCAAAAAGTTGCTATGAGAGCCCTGTCTGTTCACCATTTTTAGTCCTCATAGATGCAAACAGTGGACGGGATAGGTGGGGCTCATTCTAGTGTTAACTCTAGGTCCAGATGAGTACAGACAGATGTGCAGCGCAACAGTTTTAGGCTCCTTTTGTTCATGTTTTTTTTATCAGATTTTTCTGCTCTGTGCCTTCAGCTCTTAACTTGAACTGGCTTAATTTGAGCTACAGGTTTTAGGAAATCTTTTTTATTTTAATTTATTTATACCACAGTTAGGTTTTTGGTCAGTTTTGTAACAAATAATTCCACAAATTCAGTGATTTAAAACAAAAAAAGGACATTCACTGACAAGTGTACATTCTATCAATTCTTTAATCTCTAAAATACCTCAGGAAAAAATATATATATACTGTATATTTAAAAATTTTTAAACACCCCAAAATGTTTGAGTTGACTCTTTACAGCACCGACTGAGTTCATTTATTTGAAGAGCCAGATTAAGGAGGTTGGGTGCAATAAAATACCGGAGCTCTCAGATAAACATGTTTTTTTAGTGATTGTTTTCTCTGCTTCAGTGATCCTGTGTACCTTCTCCTGAAGGGTAACTTCCACAGCCAATAATTTAAGTATATATGAGCTGACTGCACATCACCCATACTCATTTCAGCATGTTGATCCCCCTGAAGACCCTCAGCTCCGACTTCAAGTAAATGATGGTTATTCACCTCAGGTTCACGCTGTGATAAATGCAGTTCCTTCTTTTTAATTTTCTCACCTGAATTTGTAATGAGGAAAGTCTTGAGTCTTAGTTACTAAAAAGCTGGCTTGATGCAAATAAACATTTTATTATTTTTATTTAATTTCTGCGGCCGGAGCTCAGCTGCAGATTGAGCGCGCTGCATGAATACTGCATGTTTTATTAAGCCTCTCGGCACAATTTGCACGATATTTGGATTTCATTTCAGATGTTTCTTTCAAGACATTCAAATCCTCTTTAACCCGTTCGGACCTGCAGCGCCCACGTGTTGCATCACGGTTTGAAAACAAAAAAATGAGGACGTTCCAGCTGCTCGAGAGCATTTTGTTTAAGCGATTCTGTTTTCCTTCTCTGCTGATTTAGTCTTCCAAGAAATGGCAGCTGAGCTCGTTCCTTATGCCGCCGCGTCCCATTACCACCTGGGAGATGCCCACTGTAATTACAAATCTGTTCTGGTCAGCCATGTGGCATTTCAACCGAGCAGCTGCTGCTTTCGCTGAGTTTTTCCTCGTAAGACAAGGCGTTTGTTTAATTCTTTTACTCGTCAAAAAGCTCATGTAGTTCTGCTGGAAAACACCCAGCCCAGTTGTTCTATTAATCCTTTAAATGTTTTTGCTGCGTTAACGGACAAGAGTTTGGGGATTAAAGTAATATTTTTACAACAAAAATTAAATACCGAATGGGTTTAATTCTCTGCAACAGCAAGGGCGCCAAATAAGTGATCTCAAGTGTCCGTTTTTAGAGATGCAAACCTCAGGTCGCCACTATAATCAGATTAAATCTCTACCAACGCACACATGTAGAAAATGTCCCAGACAGCTCAGTTTGACAAGAATATTAAAGAACAAGATAAGAACTTCTCCAGGGGTTCCTGACTCTGATATGTGGTAAAACTGAAAATGCTGCTGAATTTGTTGTTGAATGAATTCTGTTTGTTTAATGTGTGCAGGGCAAGCTACTACAGAAAGGGGGGGCGTGCCATGTTGCCAGTTAAATGGATGCCGCCTGAAGCTTTCATGGAGGGGATCTTCACATCGAAAACAGACACGTGGTAAAAAAAAAAAAATCACCGTCTTCTATCCATCACATCTCATTTCTTTTTATTAAACCTGATGTCTGCGACTTGTCCTCCCCTTTCAGTTTTGATGATGCCCATAATTTATGACTTAATCTGCTGCTTTCTTTTTCACCTTGGAACTGATCTGTCTTAATCTCCAAAAGGTCGTTCGGGGTGCTGCTGTGGGAGATTTTTTCACTGGGCTACATGCCGTATCCGAGTCGCAGCAACCAGGAAGTGTTGGAGTTTGTTACAAACGGTGGAAGGATGGACCCGCCTAAAAACTGTCCTGGACCAGTGTAAGTACTGATCCATACGTGGAGAAAAAAAACAAAACACTGCCCTGAAGTTTAGTTTTTGTGCCAGAATCATGTGACCAAAGTAGCTGCCAACCCCACGTTTTATAAACCTTTACATGGACATCAATTTTGCCTTATAATGCTATTTACAAGGAACTAAATGTAGCACTTCCAGTAAGAATGTTATAATTCTTCTGATTTTAGCCAGTTGAAGGTAGGGTAAAAGGTTTTAAAATAGGGGTCGCATGAAGTGCAGCGAAAATTTAATAATATATGTTTATTTGCTTTGATAATTTTTTAACATACTCCTTGTTGTAACCCAGCAATGCAAGTGTATGTTTTAATATACTGTAGGGCAGTAGTTCTCAATCCTGGTCCTCAAGGAACCCTATCCTGCATGTTTTAGTTGTTTTCCTGTTCTTCAACAAGTCTTTAAGAAGCCTGCCAATCAGTCATTCATTTAAATCAGGTGTACCAAAGCAGAGAAACTGCTAAAACATGCAGGATTGAGAACTACTGCTGTAGGGTTTATGAGCTATTAGTCAGAAATGTTTTTTCCTCTGTAAATGTGGTAAAGCTCAGATGTCTCAGCTTTTCACCAGCCTTGAACACAGAAGTACACATGTATAAAGCAGCATTATGCAATAATTGCCACAATATTTAATAATGTAAGAAAATCAGGTTTCAAAATGTAATAAAACTACATTATGTAATAATCGATGCAAAATGTAATAAAAATGAATTTTGTAACACTTTCAGCCACATTTATGTAATATTACATTAAGTAGTGACTGAGGTTGCAATAATAATATGGTTCATTGTGTAATAAACTATCACAAAGCAGAGTTTGTTCATTCTAATCAGTTTATTTAAATAGCACCAAGTCACAACATGTCATCTCAGGGCACTGAGAAGCCAGCAGATTGTGTAACAATCAATATACTTGTGATAATGATCGTGCTGCAGATACAACACATTTAAAACTATGAAACTTTGGTCAATACATGCCACACTTATCATTTTGTTAGTTATTCACACTCATAGCCAGATTCAAAGCAGAACTATCAAAACATGTAAACAACTTTTTCAACCCATCAGCTTTCAGAACAATGGTTACTCATGCTTTAAAAAGCCAAAAGGAGGATGTTAACATTAAATAAAAAATGCACCACATTATTAAAGTATCATTTCTAAAGACAGCAACCTCCACATTTTGTGACAATCGCAGCAAAATGTAATAATGTTATTACATAATGCAGCTTGACACACGTGAAAGTCTCAAAAGTCAAATGTGAGCAGATCTGTATGCTTGAATCTGTGCACTTGCATTTTGAGACTAAATTCTCTCCATAGTAGTTTGGTAGTGAGCACCACGTCCTGTAATCGTGAGGCTGCGGGTTTGAGGCCAGGTTGCAAAGTAACAGCCAAATCGTTTGCGCGCTCCCTGCAGAGGGGGGTGGCTAAAATCCATGATAAATACATGTTAAATACAGGTGCTGGTCATAAAATTAGAATATCATGAAAAAGTAATTTATTTCAGTAATTCCATTTAAAAAGTGAAACTTGTATATTATATTCATACATTACATACAAACTCATATATTTCAAATGTTTATTT
>NW_013952404.1:578888-595179 GCF_001266775.1 Austrofundulus limnaeus | reverse complement strand
AGTGTGGTACCAGGTGCCATCCATTTTGAAACTTTTCACAAGATTCTAATTTTCTGATATGCTGAATTTGAGATTTTCATTTGTTGTCATTTGAAATAATCAAAATTAAACGAAATAAACATTTGAAATATATGAGTTTGTATATAATGAATGAATATAATATACAAGTTTCACTTTTTAAATGGAATTACTGAAATAAATCTACTTTTTCATGATATTCTAATTTTATGACCAGCACCTGTACTTGTAGAAATGCTACCATCACTTTCCAGCTGAGTCTTCAGCAGGGGAAGGTCCCAGAACTCGCCTCCTGAGGAGAAAGACCAGAATATTGTTCATCATGACAATGTTTCCAGTTCCCGCTGGACCGCCAACTTCATGTAATGCTACAGCGGAGAGGTGTAACCCCGGCTCTGCAAGCACTCATCACAGCATGTTGCTCTGATCTGACAACTTTTTCACCTTTGGGGGTTTGGTTGGTATCAATCAGGCTCTGCACAAATGGCCGTTCTCCCTTAAGTCCTCATTCCACAACAGCCAGGACAGATAATAAAAAGCATTTTGTTACAATCGATCTAGGTGACATTTCTATAATAAAATCAGGGAAACGGCACAGTAGAGCCTCACTGGAGCTACACAGAGGGAAGTAATTAAAATCTAATTGTGTGGGTTTTTTTTTTTTTTCTGTTTAGGTATCGTATAATGACTCAGAGCTGGCAGCACCAGCCTGAAGACAGGCCCAACTTTTCTACCATTCTGGAGAGAATCGACTACTGCTTACAGGTAAACGCACGTGTTGAAGGAAATATTTAACATACTCTTCTTAAACTCCAGATACATTTGTGTACAAAAGCTTAACACTGCATCAATTAAAACAGACCATCGTGCATTGCTGTCTGAAGCCAGCTGCTCTGGCGTCAACAAAGCATGCCAGCGCTAACATCGGGCAGCTGCTCATTGATTTTCTGACTCATTTAAAATGCCTGAGATCAATAATTCTCCAGATGTGTCAGCTGTCAAGTTTCTCATCACTGCCTGAGACGTGGGTTTATAAAAATTCAACTGAAATATTTGCTGTTAAATTAAGACGTGCAACAAGCTCCATTTCATCCTAGCATATTTAATAGGCTGTAATTTTACCAAACAAATACAATTACCTAACTTTGAGTCAGTGTTAGTCATATTTAGCAAAATAATTTTGGGTAAAATTTTGGAAAAGTTGTTTGTCACCAGATTAGATCAGTTCATTGATAAACAAAATATTTTAAGTAAAAATCATTATGGTTTTAGAGCTAATAACTCAACATCAATGGCTCTCATGGACCTAATTGAACACATAATAACAGCTGTTGATCAAAAACAGTACTGTGTAAAGTGTTTTTGTTGAGTTAAAAAAGGGCATTTGATAGCACTGACCACAGTATTCTTCTTGAAAATTTAAACAAATATGGCATAAGAGGTCCCGTACTACAGTGGGTATCAAGTTATTTAACCATTTAGAAACAGTTTGTATAAATTAATCAAGTAAGGCCTGAACTTTGTAATATTGTTTGTGGGGTTCCACAAGGTTCTGTACTGGGACCAAAGTTATTTCTTCTATATATTAATGACTTGGTAAATACAGTATATCAGGGTTGTTTAAATGTATTTTACTTGCAGACAACACTACATTTTTTTGCTTGGGTAAAAACATAGAACAGATGTTGAAAATGATGGAAACAGAATTTGTAAAAGTACAAATTTTTTTTAAACATAATAAGTTATCATTAAATTTGGATAAATCAAATTACATATTTAGTAATAGAAAGAAAGCAACTGATGTTCCATGGTATTGAGATCTGTAGAGTCAATGAGGTGAAGTTTTTGGGTGTTATCATTGATGAAAAACTGACATGGAAACCTCCTATAAATTACTTAAGAACAAAAATGGCCAAATGTATTGCAGTTTTGTATAAGGTTAACGAGTTATTTAATGATCAAGCACTGTTCATACCATTTAACGCAATAATTTTTCCACATTTGATTTATTGTATTGAAGTCTGGGGAAATGCATGTAAAACAGTCACTAATCCTATTTTTATTTTACAACAAAGAGCCATAAGAATTATTGCAAAGCATTACTATCACCCATCTAATGTATTATTTCATCAATTAAAATTATTAAAATTTTATGAGTAGGTTGAATGTTTGAGTGGTTGAATTTTTTGTTTTGTTTTATTATTTGGTTTATTATTGTTTGAAATTAATATAAAATTTTTTAGAATAGGAGCAGATTTCTTTTTCTTCTTCTGTAGGCTTTCATTTTATTTTATTTGCATTGTTTTGTTGTATTTTAATGTGTTTTGTTTTTTTTAAATGAAATGAATAGATGCAGTTTGTCCATCTCAAATAAAACTTGGTGTTTTAGGACCCTGATGTGGTGACCACACCCCTTCCTGTGGAGTATGGGCCTGTTCCCGAGGAGGAGGAGCATGGACCCGTTTGCCCCGATGACCCCTCAGCTCCGGCGGCCATCGTGAAAGCCCAGGTGCCTGACGGGGAGGCGCTGCCGCCGCCTCCATCCTACCCCACAGGGGACAGAAGAGGGGCGGAGCACGCGGTGGCGACGAGCATGGCGGCCGAGGCCAAAGCACAGACATCGATTCAGCCTCAGCCGTGCGTCCACCAGCCTCACACGCAGACCTCCATCGCCATGACCACCGTCACCACCGCCGTCCCCACCATGCTCACTGCCAAGATGTCTCACGCCGCCGCCCAACCCAGCTCAGAGGGGGGCCATGTTAACTTCGCGTTTGCCCAGGGCCACCCCCAGGAGAAGGAGGGCCACAACGGGAAAAACACCAGCCTGTGGAATCCCACCTACGGCTCCTGGTTCCTGCAGCAGCAGAGGAAGCAGCAGAGGCAGGGAGGGGTGGGGGGGCCAGGGGGCAGCGTGGGCAGGGTGCCCGGAGAGGGGCAGGAGCAGGTGGGCCGGACGGTGGCTGAGGTGGCGGGGGCGATAAGCCTCCAACACCAGCACAAGCAGTTTCAGCACCAGCTGCAGCTGCTGCAGCAGCAGCAGGGTCTCTGCAGGCCGCTGTTACCCCCGCCTCCACCCCCCGCGGGCCAGTCACCTCTGCTTTTAGATTCAACAGCCCTGCCTCCGGTCCCGCTCTACAGACTGAGACGGTTCCCGTGCGGGAACATCGGGTACGGGTACCAGGAGCACGGCCTGCCGCTGGATACCACCCACCCCCCTCCGCCCCAGCAGGGCATGCCCACGCCAACCTCCGCAAACCATCAGAGGGGGGCAACCATTCCCAACCCCATGACCCTGGGCCGGTCGGGCGTCTCCGAGGACAGCCGCCCGCTATTGGTTACCATGGGAACAGTGCAGGACCCGAGGCTGCCCCGGATGGAAGGCCACAACGCCACCGTGCTTTAGCCCCGACATTCACCTCTCCTGAAATGGGCCTTTCACCGGATCTTCAAACCCCCAACAGACTTTGAAGCACATTAGGAGGGGGGTAAAAAAAAAAAGGTATTTTTTTTCCATCACAAGACTGATGAAGAACCATGAACTGTTTAACACTCCGCTTTATGTCCATCAGAACCAGTTCCTTTTCCCTGAGGGGTGGGCATGAGGGGGTATTAAAAAAAAGCCTTGTATTAGACTATTTTTCAAGACACACAAATTCACTGGATTATTACGAAAATTTCTACTGGGGAAAACAGTTTGTTGATGTTTGCTTGCCTGCTTTATTTATACTTTTATTTATTTCAAAGTGGCACTATAAGATACTAAATATGCCTCTTTAAATGAGCTAAAGTTGGTTTTGACTTTTTAATCTGCATTGTTTTTAGTAATACAAGTCATAAAAAAGGTAACATGGGTCCCAGTTTTCTTTGCCCCTGCTCACAGTGAAACCTCTCTAACACTTATTTTCCTGCTTCTTGTCAGGTGAGAAAAAAAACTGAACTTTACATTTTTTTAATCATAAAGGGGTGTGTGCTGTGTGATAAACGTAATTTGCTTTCCCTACGAATGAAGCACATTGTGTTAACCATCTGCTGTAAACAGAGGAGCTGTCGTGGAAAAAAAAAAAGCATATCTGTAAGCAAAAAGTCTATTTTGTTTTGTCTCCAGTGCCTGTTAAACCACATTCAGTTTATTTTCTGTTTGATGTATAAACCACACCTGTAAATGTTGTAATTATAAAAGTATTGTACTATGGTAAAAGCTGTACATTGCCCTTCAGAAGACATTCGCCAAAATTAATAAAATTACTATATAACATCTGCTGAAGTGCTGATTTCAAACGATATTTAGCATTAAAAAAAAGGAACTACTTTGACCCATTTCACAGACGCAGAAGAAATCCCAACTTATTGTCGTGCATAAAGGAGCAGAAAACGAGGGAACAAAAAGGGCAAGAAGAGGACGAGCCTCTGCAGACGCCCGTGAGAAAATAAAATTCAGACGTTGCTTATAAAGATGCCAGACTGGTTTTCGCTGACATTCAGTCTGACCTTCAAGCCAAGAGGGAGGGCTGAAGCTCAACAAATTTGCTTCGGTACAAGATGATTGGGACGCTTGCAGTGGCTTCCACAAGCTGTTAAATCTATCACAACAAAACAATTTGTCAAACAAGGTTCTTTCATTTTAGGTTTAACGTCAGCACAATTTGTTTTAAATCACAAAAAGTCTAACTAAATATGCACCACATTATGAAAGGTCAGTGGTGGGCACTAACTGCTAATCTAACCAGGTACCTTAGTTGTGCTAATCGCTAAGACGACTATTGGTCATCTTCCAGTTGAAGATGCAGGGCTCACGCAAACCTGATCCCACAAGACCGGACCAAAAGCTAGACAAAAGATAGTGGTCTGGTAAACGTCACTACCTGTGAGCAGCGTTACAAAGGCTTTGTTTTTTAGCTGTTTAAGTTCTTATGAGCTATGGCTTCAAAGTCACCTTACAGAGACAATAGTTTGTCACTAAAAAGCAACTAAGGAAAGATTTGCTGTTACAAATCGGACTCCCTACCAGCAGTCACGCACATCGACATTGTAAATTAATTATTTATCCATCCATCAACTTTGGCTTGTTCTAGACTGAGCAGGGAGGCCCAGACCTCTCTATCCCAGCCACCACTTCCAGAATGATTTTAAGGTGTTCCCAGATCAGATAAGACACAGTCTCCAGCGTGTCCTGGGTCTTCCACTGGGCCAGTTGGACATGCCTGAAGCACCTCCCTATGGAGGCGTCCAGGAGCCATCCATACCAGATGCCTGAACCACCTCAACTGGCTCCTCTCAATGTGGCGGAACAGTGGCTCTACTCTGAGTATATCCCAGATAACTGAACTTCTCACCCCGTCTCTAAGCAACAGTCCAGCTACCTTAGAGAAAACTCATTTTGACCACATCCTTCTGCGACCTTGTTTTTTCAAGCACTACCCAAATTTCGTGGCCATAGGTGAGGGTAGGAACGTAGAGCAACTAGTAAACAGAGCTTTGCGTTAGAGCTCATCTCCCTCTTCACCACAACAGACTGGTGCAGACTCCGCATTGATCCATCTGTCAATCTCACTTGTGAGCAAAACCTCCAAGAAACTTGAACTTCTCTCCACAGTGGAGATGGAAATATATACTTAAATAAAGTATTTGTGGCCGTACCACCCTGAACACTAGATCTTGTTTGATCTTGGAAACTAAGCAGAATCAGGCCTGATTAGTAGTACTTGGATGGAGACCACCTAGGAATACTGAGTGCTGTAACTCTAGCAATGGAAAACCTTTGACCATCATAGGTCGCCTTCTACAAAGCATGACACACAAATAAAAAGTACAGAAAGTATTTGTACTTTGCACCTCTGGCTGAAGATCACGACACAATGACGCCAACAGGACCACTTCATCTGCAAATAGAGATGAAATCCTGGAGACCACCAAATTGTCCTCGCTCTGCTCCCTGGCTTCACACAGAAATCCTGTCCATCATAGTTGTGAACTGAATTGGTTACAACTTTTGCACCACTTGTATAAGGACTGAATGGCCCATTACAGACATACAATCTCGTACTCTCAGAGTACCCCACACACACACACACACACACACACACACACACACACACACACACACACACACACTCACTGTACCTTAAGGAAAACAAAACACATGTAGAGGGGATAAGCCAAGGAGTTTATAAAGAACAGCTGAAGTGCTCTGAAACCATGTGAGCATGTGATCGGCTGTAGAAGCTAAATGCTAACGCAAAATGGTCAAGAGTCTAGATTTCCCGTTACTGTACATGTTGGTAACATAGCAGAAAAAAAGGAATGGCGATGTAAAAAACATTAAAACTATTATTATTATTATTAATTTATAGTTTATATAATATATTTAATGTTTTTAATGTCCGAAAGGCTGTTTGTGTTATGGATTTATTAACAGAAAAGCAGGAAAACGTCTCATTTTACAACACAAGTTGGATTTGATCTTATTTAGCTGAATGTGATCTGAGCAGAACTGAAGTTAATAATATAACAGTTTAAAATTAAAATAATCTTACAAAGTTGATGTAATCACTGTTATTTATTGAACTGGTTAGCAGATATTAGCTTGTGGAGCATATATACAGAGTTTAGCACTGTTGAATCATGCTACAATAAAACAAACTATTAAATATTACTTTGTATTCTGAATAATATTTAGACCTACAGAGTGTAAAATAATATTATAAATGTATTTTAGGTTCCTGTTAGAGCAGCGGTGCCCAAACATTTTCACTGAGAGGGCCAAAATTAAAAACAATCTGAGGGCCGTGGGCCAAATGCAATAATATAAGAAATGCTTAATACTTAAGTAAAGTTGTTTTATTTTTTATGATTAAGCTAGGAGCCAGTGTGGTTGCCCACATTCTTTAGTTTTTTGTTTTTCAGCCCATGGACATGGAGAAATTTCAACAATGTATCCACAGGCAGCAAAGGCTCAGGTGACTTTTCATAATTTAAAATTTGAGTATATGTGGTCTTATAAGGTGTGCAAATCTGTTTATGGGCTTAAATCTAATCTAAATGTGTCTTGTAGTTACTTGTATTTTATATTTAATCTTAACATAATTACAATCTAATAATCAGGACAACTGCTGGTGGGCCAAACCAAATGGCTCGGCGGGCCAGTTTTGGCCCGCAGGCCCCACTTTGGGCACCTCTGTGTTAGAGGAACCTGACTTGAGAAGATAGTTAGCTAACACAGACAAGTTTCATCCTATAACCAGAGAACATTTTCTAATTGTTGACTGGTAAATATAAATACTCTTATTTATTATGACAGTAAGAAGAAATAATAAATGTACTTTATTACTAGCTGAAGTCGTCATTTTTCAACAAGCTAAAGTCTAAGTTACAGATTGACTTCAGGTCTGGTTTAGATCATTACTTATAAATTATATATTTTTCTGGTATAAATCTGCAGTTTTACATGATTGTTGAATGAAATTAACATAATTATTAATTTATTGTAAAAACATGACAGATAATCTGTGAAACAGATCCAGTTCAGCTGCTGTTTATCTGTTAGTTTCTATGGAGGCTGTGAGCTGTTGTCATTTGGTCTGTTTCTGCTCCTCCATGCTGTCACAGACACTACCAGTGGACAGGATGGGCGGGGCTCAGTCTAGGGTTGTTGTTCAAGTCTATGGGATTAGCAAACTCTCATGACCCCTTGAGGACCCTAGTCAGGGTAAAGAGCTGGTCCAGTTTTCCATGACCAGGAGGGAAACCGCATCATTCCTCCTGGGTTCTGCCTGATCACACAGATGATGTAAAAATCAAGACCAAAACTTTGACAATTTAGTTTCCAGAACCACAAGAAGCCGACAAACTCTCACCAAACGCATTGGAGCAAAACAGAAAAAAACTGCTCGTTTCATTCTGAGACGACAACGACATAATACGCCATCATAAAGACGTATTTTACACAGGATCAAACCACTAAATGGTGTGTGCCACCTGGAAGCCTTTCATTATTTCAAACAAAGCTATTCACCTGCCACAACTTTGAGTTCAACTTCCCAGCATGTTGATGACTTTTCTGTCTGAGCCATCGCTGCACTTTTCATCAGCCGCGAGCTGCCTCCCACCTGCATTTACATTTAGAAGTCATTTTCACTAAACATAATAAGGCTACACAGTTTGTGCATGCTCGTTTTTTTCTTTCCTTTTTCTTTTAGAGAGCTGCTTCTCTAAAGAATCCAGTAAAAGTTAAACTCCTAATGAGAAAGAGTAACCTGTAACTGCTGGAGGACAACTTTTCTGACACAAAAAAGTCTCGTTTTGGGCTTGCATTTAAAAGTGATTTAAAAACACCGGCTCAACAGTCATGAATCCTTTCATTCGCCACCCGACAGAAAGTCGTCCGTCTGGTTTCAGAGGAGACAGCGAGTCTTAAAGAAAACCACAATGAAGATGCAGGTTCAAAAACAAAAACAAGTTCATTTCAGGATTTAGACAATCCTATGRGGTTAATTTAGGGTTTTACCACCAGTACTATAATGCCAGCATTTCAAACTAAGTAAAAAAAGATGCAGTTGGAGGACAAGGAGGAGGATAACTCACTGTGGTGGCTCCTGACGAAGAGGAGTTGGCTGTAGTGGTATTCTTAAACTGGGTTGGCTGTGAAAGTTTATTAGTTGTAGACGTTAATCATGATTGCTTCATGAAAGCTTCCATCCACAGGTCCAGCGCATATTTTGCTAACACTGAACAGTTTGGTAAAAACTTTATTACCTCTGGTGGTGACGATAATAAATGTGACCACATCGAACCGAGGATCGAGTCTCAAAGCAGACTCAATAATTGCATTTTGTCAAAATATAATAAATTAAATACATTTACCTATGAAAATGTTCGAACTTAAATCATATTTAAGCCCTTTATGGAGCAGTAGCTACAAAAAAAACATGATTTTGAGCAGAAAAACCTTCAATTTTGGTAATTTTTCCTGCGAGCTAACAAAACTGTTTCTTAAAATGACGTCAAAAAAATTAATTTGTCATTAGAATAAACTAGAAATAAGATTCAGACCAAAAATTACTAACTTATCCTGATTAGGAAAAATCAAAGCATATATCTGGAAACACACAAAATGTAGCTTAAAAAGCTACAAATCTGAAAATGTGCAGAGGTTAGTTCGATCTAATCTTCGGTTTAATGTGATGGATCACAAATTAAGTTACTCTTTAAAAAAAAAAGCCAGGTTACTTAGTAATTTGTCCTTCTTATTGCCAAACTAATCATCTGCTCAAATTAACAATATTCATTTTTTAAGTAGGGATTGATCTTTACACATAAGTTCAAATATGTCCTGCATCTTCTTTGTAACATGCTTCCAGTTAAGATGATGTATAGTATGGGTCTATGCTTTATAAAAACAGTCAACTTGTGTTTCCTTTACATGTAAAAAGCAGGTAAAGTCCTTCACGTATTGGATGAAAACTACAAAACTGAACATAAATGTATCTGGTTAACTTACCTACAAATCTATTTCAGCAGCTTGGAGAGAACTCTGCATCGCTGGAGCCTCTCCCTCGTCGTCACCTTCTGTTCGGACTATAAACATGAGCAACAATGAGCGTCGAAAACAATTTAAAACAAAGCAATCAAACATCAATTTGTTCCACGACCGCGGAGTAAAAAGGTATGTCACTCCCTATTCAAACGCTGAATCTGTGAATCCCAGCTGGTGATGGAAGTAAATAAAGCTGCCGTTTTCAGCCCAGACGGAGGTTGAGGCCTGCTGGAATTAAACAGTAAGTGAGCAGACATGTAAACGTTTCAGCCGCTCCATATTCAGCTGCTAAAGATGGGTTTAGAGCTCTTTTTTAAATCAGCAAACCAACAAATCTATTTTCAACACAGAGAGGAAAAAAGAAAGTGGCAAAGATTAAAGTAGAGCAGATTGTTTATTTTTGATATAAAATCTTAAATATATTAGAGTGGTTCTTCTGTTACATTTCTTTTGTTTAAATCAGAACCATGAATGAGTTAAAGATGAACAAAAGACAGCAGATTCATCAAATTACACAAGAACGTGGAAAAACTCTGAACTGTTACAAAAATGGCTTTAACATAAAGACAAGCCTTATTTTCAAGAAAAAGAAAGTGAAAATACTAACTTCGGAAGATCTTTTCTTTCTTTTTATTTTTGTTACTTCCCCACCTACTCATATCATCTGTTGCAGACATTTCAGACAACCTTGGGCTCTGCTTTTCAATCACAGGGGGCCTGACCACAACAGATCAATGGCAGAGGGCCACTGGAGATTCTGCTGCGACCTGCACGCTCTAATTGGACGGAACATGAGTGCTTTACTAAACAGCGGCCCTGCTTCCCACACGCACAATCAATCCGCAGGGCTCCTTCTCCCATCGGACCGAAAACATCTGGGCGGGTATGAACGTCCTGCCTGTTAGAAGCCATTTAACAAGTGAAAGCTTTACTCAAAATCTGTTAGATCTATTATTTAAACGCGCGGCTTAAAGTTATATAATATAGCAGAATTTCAGGCTCCAATGCAAAATGCAAAACAGCTTAAATTTTACGCTGAAGCAGTAAAAGAAAAACTATTTTCTGGACAAATCTGATTTAAAAACACAAGTGATGAAGGTTTTTGCTTTTTGTTTTAAATCTGTGCTGAGATCTATAAGAACACACTAAACCCTGTATTTATCTGATAAATCACTAAGGAGGATACAATAGTTGCATCCTGATAATTAACTTCTTTTTTTTTAAATATAGATTGATCTGGTATCCATCTATCTATTAAACGTAAATTAATTTTCCTGTTTCAGCGTTCTTAATGAGAACACACACCCCCAAACACACGCATACACTTAGTTCGACAGATAACTACGTAATTATCTGATAAAAATCACAACCGATGACATCAAAATTAGTTTTGCGCAAAAGAAGCTGTTTTTGCGCGTCCATTCTTTTATCTTCTATCATACTGATGTTTGTCAGTGCAATCAGATTAAAAATAGTGCAGTTATTAAAACACCCCTTCCTACAGACTTTAAATCCTGCCCAAACCGATCATGATCACAAGTTAAAGTTAACTTTCTAAAGTGCGTTTTGCCTCTGAGTTTCAGTCAGGAGTAATAAGTTTAACCCTTTCAGCTCTTCTCGTTCAGCAGACGGGAGCCGTTGATGCCGCAGTAGGTGACGCGGCTGGGTCGGACCAGCACGCCGTACCCGGGCCGGCAGGAGAAGTAGCGGCGGTCCCCGACCGAGCCGTCGTTCTTGCCYTTCGGTGTCCGCAGCTCCAAACCGAGCCAGACACCTGGGGCGAAGTCCGCCGCGCCCAGGTACCGGATGAACGCCATCTCGTTGGCGCTGCTCAGGAACACCTGCATGCCGGGGCGGAGGCGCACCTGCCCGTCAGAACCGGGGGAGGGGCCGGAGCCCGCGGCGGGGCCGGACAAACCGCCRCTGCTGCCGCTCAGGGTGCTCCGGCGGCGGCGGTGAGGATGAGAGCGGCTCCTTCGTTTTTAAATATTTATTTGTGGAATGCAGGAAAAGAAATAAAAAGGCATGAAAGATTTATGAGAAAATGCGTGTTGTTGGAAAGAACACATCAAAAATGTTGAGATTAATACGAGCTCAGGGTTTGGGGGATTGATCTCCGATGCCCTGTTCTTCCTCATTATAAGCACAATCATGCAACGGCCGTTTAAAAAAAAAGAAAACTTTTTGCTGACTAATGCCTCTGCTTCTTATCAGTATCGATTCTGTCACTGCTGCAGGGGATTAGGATGAAGCTGAAAAAGCTCAGGGGACCAAATAAAAGAAAAAACAAAAGACAGGAGAAAGAGAGCTGCACCTGGAAACCGAGCTCCTCCTGCTCGCCTCCTTCGGAGCGGCGATGGCCGACGTGGTGCTGAAGCTGCGACGGATCGTTCCTGCGGACCRACCACAAGAGTCAGGGGGCTTCAACGAAAACACGCAGAAAACATAACTAACGTAGAGACGCAACTGAACAAACTCACCACTGAACTGATGACTGAAGCGGGAGCTGGTGAGCTCTGAGAGGCAATCAACTGAACCATGGATCCTGAGAGGAAGGGGAAAAAAAYAGCTTTCTGTGAAAAACATATATTTGTCAGAAATATAAACAAAATTGTACATTTTACAACTAGAATGAATAAGCACAACCAAGAAACAACAGTTAATGTCTTCCTTAACCACCAGAAAGTTCTGAAAATACTGAGGTATGGGGGTGAAAATTGAAAAATACGTTTAAAAGATGGGTGTAGAAATAAAAGCAAAGAGGGTGTTTGTGATATCTGCTGACAGGAGAAGAAACAAGCCTCTGGTTGAGAATGTGAAATCTCTCATTAGACAGCCTGAAAGCACAAGCTGTACCCCGAGGTTAATTAGGAAAGAAAAAATAAAAGAAAGAAAGAAGACGTACAGGAGAAAAAAGACAAAGCTTCCCGAAAACCAGCTTTTATCTACAAGAAGACAAACAGTTGTGAAAACAAAAAAACAAAAAGGAGCAATATGGGATTAGAGAAAAGGAAGACCAATTACATGAAGAAATTAAGGTGCAACAGTCCATCGCTTCTGATAAACACTTCCACAAACACATTATTTTATACGTCGACTGCTTTTTAATAGCTTTTATTCAGTTATGACCGATTCACRCTGCGGGCGTTGTGCTGGTAATGTGCCGTTCAGTTCAGTAAGTGGCTCATGCATAAAAATTGTCAGGAGAAACGGGCTTCATATCCCCAGGATCAAACTTTCACAAACAACTTGACAAACGGTAAGTCTTTGTTTGGACGTTCTGAATACAGACGCAGAACGAGGAAATAATGAGTGAAAACAGGTGGGACACAGTTCAAGTGAAAATAATCTGACTTTCTTGCTATGATCAATAGTTCTTCAGACTTTCTGAAGGTATTTTAAAGGGTATTTGGGGGAGTTTTTTCAGGAATAAAGATACTTCTAAACGAGAAAAAAAAGGTTTGTGTCACAACCCAACAAACTTAAAAAAATCTGAAATTTAATCTGTTACCAGTAGCTTGAAAAAGCACAATTTATCCTAAGAATCTGGAGCAGACATGACTCAAGACAACAAACTCAAGGCCCGCAGGCCAAATGTGGCCACGCCACTGCATTTTATGTGGCCCCACGAGAGATTCAAAGACGTATTAATGTCTTAAAATATGCTGTTTTCAAATTCAATTCAATTCAAAAATACTTTATTGATCCCAGAGGGAAATTAGGTTAATTACATTAGGTTACTTTTTGTTTTAAAGCCAGCAATGACCATAAACTACATCTCCCATAATGCATGTTGATTGTTTTACTTGCAAAATGACGGTGGAGCTGCACACGGTTCAAAAGTAGCCGCCAGCTGGAAAAAAACTCACCATGTAAAATCTTAATTTCACCGCTACTTTTGCTACGGCCCAGTTTTACTTGATGTAAATTTAAACTGGAATGTCCCTCTAGTGGGAATTCCATGTAGGAAAGTGGGAGAGTTCTGAATTCAAGATGGCAGCTACTCACCACAACTCAACAGTGATAAAACTTTTACTTTTGTTATTTCTGTTTGATTTATTCCACATTTAGTCAGTCATACACAGAGGTTTATAGTAACTATGTACATTTACTTCGATACAGTACTTTAGTAGTTTTTTTTTTGAGGATTTGTAGTTTTACCAATTATTTTTTAAATAGCTACTTTTACTTTTATTTTGTTACATTTTAAAGCTAAAATTGTATTTTTACTTCTTTACACTAAAACTTTAACACCTAGTTACTCGTTACAAAATTAAATATGTTTGAACTCATCATGAAAGAAGATGTTTATGCGCTATAAAAAATGAAATGTTGAGTTTACTCAACAAAGTCATGTCAACAGGCTCCACTAAGCCTAGCTGAGTAAACTGATCAAAGAATAAACATATATTGTTCAATTTATTCAACCTGGCTTAGTGGAACCAGTTTGTTTCAGTAAATTCAACAGTGTATTTCTTAGGTAGTGTGTAAAAGTACTTTTACTTTCTCAATTTTTGTGAACTGTTTTATAACTTTTACTTGAGTAGTTTTCTCATCAGTGAAATTTATTTTTACCAAAGTCATTTTCTGTTCATGTAATTTTACTTTTACTTAGTTATTTTTTCAAGTACTTCATTGACCTCTGGTCATACACATAATACTTTTTTGTGTTTTTAAGAGGACCTGTTAAAACTCTGTTTCTATGCAGGAAATACCACATAGAGCTCAGTCATTGTTTGTTGGTAATGCTCAGCCACGGTTTAGGTTCAGGTTTTAAAAGTAGAAGTTATGGGCATCTGGCTCATTATAAGGTGTCACATTAAATTGAGAAGTCATACTGCGCGAGGGCTCCAGGCTTCACGTTTGATAACTCTGACTCCGGTTAATCACCAGAACAGAGGAGCGTCATTTACCACACAGAGTAAAATCAAACACGCCGGCAGTCGCACTAACGACACCGACAAAGAAACTCAGTGTTGTAAGACGTGGTGATGAGGTCGATGGGAGGTGGCCTCGGGGATTTTTTTTACTGTCAGGTCTGCTCTGAATGTTTTTCTAAAGTTTACCTTTGTACCCGAGACGGTGGAGCGAAGACCCCGTGTTTTGGAGGGCAGCTGAAGTACCGCACTCCTCCCACCGAGCCGTCGTTCTTACCACTGGGTTTGTCCAGTTCAATGCCCAACCAGACCCCTGCAGAAACAAATTCAAAAATTAACTTGTTGCTCTTTGGTTCCTCTCTCTCTTGTGTTTGTGGAGCTGTGTTTGCTGTTGGTAAAACTTGCAGCGCTCAGCTCGCCAAAAATGAAGTGGCTCTGATTTAAAAACTATCAAAGAGAACATGAGAGTGAAACCCCCCGAACCTGATCCCAAGTGGTGTGAGCTACATGAGTAATTATTTATACACAACTGATGCCTGAAGAGAGCTGCTGCCTAAATATTGATGAATCTTGTGAGCTCCTCTGTTTGGGTTTCGGTGGGTTGCTGGGTTTTTTTATTTTTTATTTTTTTGTTCACCAGCATCTTTTTTTTTAAACTCAAATCTGATTTTTAGAGACCCTTCAGTTCAGCTGAAGGAAGCAACAACTTGAATTTATAAGAGGAAAGATTAACAGAGCATTTTGTTTGTGCTAACACTTGATTTGCTGTTTAATTCTTGAAATTTCTTTATTAAAAAAGGAAGAAAATTTATTCTTAGGAAAACAACTGAATGTAGTTATGATTCCGGAGCTGCAGTGCTTTTGTGCCCTCTAGGGGATAGAATACACAATATTTGTGTTTCACCCACTGACCGGGAGCAAAGCTGGTTTTTCCGCAGAACTGAACGACTCCGGTTCTCTGGCCCGCCACCAGAACCCTCTCCCCCAGTCGGACTTCGACGCCATCACACAACGGGCTGCTGCCTGACGGGGTTCGACTCCTAAAACCTGCAGGACAGAAGACCCAGTTTACTCGCCGTCTGTGTCAGTTTGGTACAACTGGATCTACGTATGCACGAAGCCGTACCTGCAGCTGGAGGAACCGAGCTCCGAGACGAAGAACGGCGTGCGGGCGAGGGTGCCGTCCTGGGATTGGGGGAAATGTTCTCCCTTTGATGCCTGGCAGGAGGACGCTGCCTCGGCAGGGGACGAGGTCGAGGGCTCGGTCTGTGCCGAGAGTCCAGCGAAGACGATGAAGAAGAAAGGGAGTGGGAGAGGTTACCTGAGAAGAGATTTGAGGAAATAAATCTGAAAAACAAATCAAATAATCCGGTCCACTCCTTCAGATAAACACCACTCAAAACACTCAAAAAAGGTGCAACAACCATTAGTGTGTTAGCTGTAAAAATTGTACAATCTGCTAAATTAAAAAGCATTAATGGTAGCATCAAATCCTCTTAATAAAGAATCCAACATCTTTACAGTGACTTTAGAGTCAAGCTCAGATTAATTATCTGTGACAACCGTTGCATCATAAAAATGGACACAACAAAAGGTTTATAGCAAAACACATTAAAGGGATCCACGATTAGTTGTAACATTAGACTTTATTTGATAAACATATTTTAACTGTAAGGCTGTAAAAATACTGTAGGCTGTTTAGTTTTGTAAATTTTTAAAAATATATTTTAACACGGACAGCCATTTTATTTACACACAAAGCATTCTGGGTAAATGATGATGTCGATAGGTTCTCGGTGAGAGCGAGCTATATCCACCCTGAAGGTTAATCTTGGACAATATCTGATGATCGACTCTTTTA
>NW_013952404.1:553583-575808 GCF_001266775.1 Austrofundulus limnaeus | reverse complement strand
TTAGCTTTAGCTTTAGCTTTAGCGTGGACCCTGTACTGCCTTATATGTATTAGCTCAGCACTAGCACGACAAACAAGCTAAATTGAGGTCCTCCATCCATATTTTCAGTTCCAGGCTGAGTCATTTCTACCTTCTCCTCTCTGTCAACGCTCTCTGGTTTAATTTAAAAGAGTCAGATATTATCCAGGATTAACCTTCAAGACTTCAACTTTTAAGAAATATTTCTAAGCTCAAGTCTCTTGTGTCAAAGCAGAAATGGAGATGATTGTCCATGCTTTTATTTCATCTCGTATGGATTATTGTAACAGTCTTTTCACGTGTTTGAATAAGAAGGACCTCGACCGTTTGCAGACAGTTCAGAATGCTGCTGCAAGGCTTTTAACCAACACACAGAAAACACAACACACGACTCCAGTTTTTATTTCTTTACATTGGCTGCCGGTACATTTTAGAATTCATTTTAAAATTTTRGTTCTTACCTTTAGAGCCCTGTTGTGGTCAAGCCCCAGTCTATATCTCTGAACTTYTAGAGCCCTACTCCTCTTCTCGCAGCYTCAGATCTTCCAGTCAAAGRTTGTTAATGGTTCCACGGACTAATTTTAAGACTAGAGGGGATAAAGCCTTTAGGGTCGTGGCCTCCAGGCTGTGGAATGCACTGCCTCTAACTTTGCGCTGCCTTTATTCTCTTGAAACTTTCAAAAAGCAGCTTAAGACACATTTGTTCATTTGTTCTTTTAATTAATTTTTTTWAATCGATTTTTTTTTCTTTTTTCCAACATGTAATATTTTTATCGCATTTATGTTTTATCTAACTTGTTTTATCTCTTGTGCTTTTATGTCTTCTTGTAAAGCACTTTGTGGTTTCTGACCTGTGAAAGGTGCTATATAAATAAAGTTTACTTAAGGGTGGATATAGCTCGCTAGCAGCCTCACACTGATGACCTCATCGACAACATCATTTACCCAGAATGCTTTGCTTGTATAGAAAATAGCTGTCTAATATATTTTTAAAAATTTAGTTTAAAATTTATAGAAACTACAGTATTTTCTTTATTTTACAGTTAAAATATATGTTTATCAAATAAAGTCTAATGTTACAACTAATCGTGGATCCCTTTAATATAGTTTTTTTAACAGAGGCTTGTACCGAGGTCCAACTGAAATCCAACGAGTTAATCCTCTCTGCCAACAGGAGGGGATAAGATGGAGCAGGATGGTCAATTTTCCTCTTAAGAAGCCATTTGAACGCAGGACCTCATTAAGCTTTTACCTTCCACAGACCTTCACAAGCTCATTAAATACCAAACGCTTGGAGGCTAATTGATTAAGTCTGTGCCAAAATGCTTTAAAAGGAGCAGAGGAACTGGTTACAAATAAACTAGAACAAAAATGGTGAAAAAATAAAATACATATAACTCTACATTTTCTAAATGGTGATAAGTGTAAAGATTGTTTCCAACGTCTTGATCTGGGTCAGTTTTAGGAGAGGGAATCTTKAGCTATCTCACCACTCGATTCAATTCTGATTTTTGGAGCAATGATTCAATTTAAAATCAATTTTGATTCATAATGATTTCTGCATCAATCTAGTAGTGAGCAAAGGATCCTCATGATCTACTCCAGTCTGTGAAGCTCATTTAGTAAAAAACAAACTGAGTCCAAATCTTTTCCTTCAACAAAAACGGCGTCAGTTGAATCTCTCTTTCCTCCATTTTTGTAGTTTTTGTTGTTTTGGTGCTTTCCTTGTTGTACCGCTAGTTAGTTTGATTATTAACTGTRGTTAGTGAAGCACGTTTTCATGACAGCTGACATTTGTTTAGTTGAATTTAGCTAGATTTACAATGCTGGATTCGTTTATTAAGAAGCATTGATTATCAGAAATTTTTAGGTTYGTAAACAGCTAAAAGCTACGCAAACCGTGCAACCAGCTCAACACCAACCGCAGTACCTGTCTTACTGTCTGAGGCGTCTCCCTCTGCACATGTACTGCGACCAGGTGGACTTTCATGACYATCAGGTACTTTTTTAATGACAGATAAACCTTTTCCCCACACAGACACACAGATAAAATGAGTCAAATGTGGATTAAAAATAATAATAATAAAATAAATAAATTAAAAAAACAACTGCAAGAGGAAATGAAACATCTTTCCTCAAGTCCGGGGCTTAAAATAKTCTTGGATCATTGTCCTGTTTCATGACCCAGTTTGGCCTAAGGAGTTCATGGTCAGCTCAGTGACTACACAATTCAAAAAGAGGTTGAATCATCAGCTCTCCACCACCATGCTGATAAAATTAAGTGCAGAAAATGTCACCAAACATCGAAAACTGTTGCATTGTGGCCAAATATATTTCTACTTTGGTCTCTTATGTCCAAAGGATTTCTGAAACATAAAACCTTAAAGTTGAGAGAGTAGACYTTTTGATTTTCTATGATAATAAGTGGAGGGGTTTGCAGAAAAAACAATGAAAAAACAAACAAAGCTACGATGCAGATCATATGTAAACAAAACACAATGAATAAAACAACAAACATGGCAGAATGAGAAACAAGTAAAATACATTTGTAAGCGAAGGACAGCAAATAAAATGTAAATCAAACAGAGACGATGAAATAAGGATTTTTTTTCTGTATTGAACACACAGAAAACAATAGAATGTTTTATATTTCTTATTTTGAAGCTACAAGTTGTGACAAATGTCTTTTTAATTGGCCGTCACACATTAACATTCATGTAACAGCCTCAGCTCCGAAGAGGATTCAGCAACAAATCTGCAGAAAAACTAACAAGTTGTGAGACGTATCAGATCAGCCTGGTATTATTCTAATTGTGGCCCAGATTTACAATYAGGCGGGAAATGTTCTCCTCCGAGACAGATTTGAGTCTTTACTCTAAAATTGACTCTATTTAAGCTCAGAATAGCAAACATTTCTTGTCACTTGACCTTTATCCTGCAGAGAGCCCCTGGTTTCATCTCTCTGTCCGTCCTGGATCACTTCAGGCACAGACGCTTTACGATTCAAGTGTTAGAGACGTTATATACGCTCTCGCCATCCTTTGAGGCTTTAGATGCTACTGACGCACTAATGGGGACCAGTCTGGCTTTTCGTCTGCGTCCGTCTCACGAGGTTAGCGAGACGTAACGGTTTCACAATAACCCGTCCAATTTATCGATAAACATGAGCGAGCTGTCTCTACCTCTGATCCGATGGGACAGTAAAACGCGGGTTGCTCTGAAAGTTTGGGCTGGCAAAAGCCTTGAAAAGTGTGTGGTCATAAATTAGCCTAGTTCAAGTTGTTCGGAGGTGCCCTCAGATGCATTACATGCCGTACGTAAACACTCACACACACTCCCTGTGATTAATGGCTGCCAGGCCACTCAGCCTGTCTATGCCCCAGTTATTAAACTCGCCTTAATTGGACTATCAATCACCAGATTCCACTGGCCTCTCCGAGGTCCAGTATTCCAGTCACACCTTGATCAATCAACCCTCAGAACCCTGACAATTACAACAGCACAATACAGCTGTWAACCCAAACGGTACTGAGAATAACAAAAACACAAGACAAGGTTTGGGATGTAAATTAACAATGGACGTCGTTTGTCAGACACGGAGGGCTCCGAGGACTGAGGGAGTGAGGTCTCGTCATCAGTCTGATGTATGCATCAGCCTCTGGCGGCGCCTCAGAATCCACTTTCAACAAAGATTAATATTAAAACTRAAATGCATTAAATCCTGTGGCGCGCCAACGTGGTTCATAAAAGAAAGAAAAAAAACAAAACGGTTTTGTAAAGAGTTTTAAAAAGCAGATTTTCATACAGTATTTTAATGCAATGACTTTGTGGAGAGATCCAGAGTTCCCAGACAGGAAGTAAAAAAATCCCAYCATATCAGAATTCAGTCACGACAATTCAGGAGGCGACCCTCGTATTTACTATTAAGATTTCACTAAATGTTCGCAAATTACAAGAAGCGTAAGAAAATATTGAYACACTGAAATATCGCAATATTTTATTTCCTGATATTGTATCAATTTTCAATTAAGGCTCAATTGATGGATGTAAGAAGAAATGTGAAATACAAATGCAGTCCTCACTGTTGTTTAGTGTTCTCCTGATTAAAATAAACTGAATTTAATCAGTATCAGTGTTGTATAAAAGTACCTCAAAGTGATACTTCAGTAAAAGTACAAGTATCTTATCATAAAATTACTTTGGTAGACATTAAAGTCTCCTCTAAGAATATTACTTGAGTAAAAGTCTTAAAGTATCAGATTTTTTTTGTACTTAAGTATCAAAAGACATAAAATACTACTTTTAATACTTAAGTTTTAAAAGTAAAAGTATTTAGTAAAAATGAGCGATTAGAGTTTCCAAAATACATTTATTGGGAGGTGACCTCCCTAAAAAAATATTTTTTCTAAAAACATGCAGCTGTGATGGATTTTGTAAAAATTAACACAGTATCAGAATGGTATACTGTACTTCTCATCCAACTACAATTAAATTCACTCTATCCTAGATGCACAATTTTTTTAGGATAGTATGTTTTAACACTAACAAACCGAAACAAAATAGGAGAAATGACTTAATACTTCTTACCTTTTTAAAAAATTTAAGGAGTAGAAAGTACAGATAACTGTGTAAAAACGTAAGGAGTAAAAGTAAAAAGTAGGCTGAAAAATAATTATTCAATTAAAGTACAGATAAACAAAATTTCTGCTTAAGTAGAGTAGCAAAGTATTTGTACTTAGTTACTTTACAACTCTGATCAGTATTTATTGCATGGTGTGCTCTTTACAGTTTTTTTAAATTAGAATCATTTGGAGAAAATATGGCAATATATATCGCCTTGCTTACAGTATCGCAATTTATCGTACTGTGATCCCGTGTATCATATCACGAAATTCTTGCCAATACACAGCCCTACAGTTTTCATGTTACAAATGACCTTATTGTATTTATAAAGAAATCCAAAACATTAAACACCTTTTGATAAGAATAAACTATTCACAAGTTTGTCTCAAATGAAAATAAGTTTCCAACTTAAAMCCCTTCAGGGAGCAGATTTTATTGTTAGGAAGTTATTTATGAGAATTCTGCCATTATTCTGAAACAGTCTGTGTGGTCTACCATCATATTCATGTCTTCTCTTGGGAACCCAAACAGACGCCTGTGACATAAAAAAGCACTTGCCCCGTGTTTTTTTTTAACTCCATCTACACTGAAAAAATATATAATTCTTTATTCCTCCGGGCACATTGGTTTCCTCGTCTTTTGTGGTTGAGGTTATGGCGTGTTT
Source organism: Austrofundulus limnaeus (assembly GCF_001266775.1). Lineage (NCBI taxonomy): Eukaryota > Metazoa > Chordata > Actinopteri > Cyprinodontiformes > Rivulidae > Austrofundulus > Austrofundulus limnaeus. The sequence continues at coordinate 570,503 of NW_013952404.1, read as the reverse complement.
TTATGACTGTACACAGTGGCTGAGCTCCTCGGGGGAAAACTTTTTTATTAATATTATAAAAGCTTGTGAGCATTAATCTTTTTGTAGCATTCAGTTATCCTGGCAGAGCCGGAGCAGAAGTTCATCATAACTGTAAACTTCAACAAAACGTCGCAATTCTTCAAAGATGTCATTTATTGTTTACGTTTATATAATTTCTTTGAATTTTTAGAAAAAAAATCCTGCATTTTCTGATAAAACGGTAACATTTCCTTACCTGTGTTAATCTTTGAGGTAACTCTGGTGAGATCAACACGACGAGGGGGGCGCAGAGGTGTAGATGTTCTTGGGGTGCTTGATTTGTGTTTTTCTAAAGGCTTACTTATTTTGGACAAAGGAGCAAAAATTCCTAGAAATAATGAAAAAAATAAAAATCAGTTTCTGAGTCAGTATGTTGGATTTTAAAGCTCCTAACACRACAGCTTACCGTGTTTGACCCGACAGACGAAATATTGAACCCCTGCTACAGAACCGTCGTTCTTGCCCTCTGGTTTGTCCAGTTCCACTCCGGCCCAGAGGCCTCCGGAGAACTCGGTGCTGCCGCAGAATCGCAGCGTTCCAACCTGCAAGCACACACACACACACACTTTCAGGCGAAAGCCCACACACACACACAACGTGGTGGAAAAACATTCATGCAAAGGAATAACGGGTCACCAATTTAAAAACAGAGCAATCAGAAACGAATCATTTTAGCAGCGGCGAGGGAGAGTTTAAAAAAAACATAAATACAGTGTGAAGCATGAAAAGGAGAAAGAGGTGTTAAGAATTATAATTAGAGAAGTCTTGATGACCGGGCACAGAATTATTAGAGACGATTTCTTTCAGAGCAAAYGTCTAGCCGAGTGGAAACTGGAGGATTTTAATTGCTCTTCTTACATGAGGACAGATGCTGCTAATGAAGGAGGCTGGTGATTTTCTTTTAGTCCTTTTTCACAACAAAAGAACAGCCAAAGTCCATTAGCATGTTTATGACAGACATGCAGTACCACGGCAAACACTAAAAAAAACATTATAAAAAATAACACACTTTGTCCAATGAATCTGGAATTTATTTTCACCCTATAGCAGGGGTGTCAAACTCATTTTCACTGAGGGCCACATGAGCGTTATGGTGGTTGTAATGAACTCTGATGTTTAACTTTGACTAAACAATGTTTTAACATGTCCTCTTTTAAACATTTATCAGACTGACTAAATCTGAAATAAATACAGAAATATTATTAAAAGTAAAACTAGTAAAGTTTTACTCACTGATGAGTTTCTAGTGAGTAGCTAGTATGCATTATGACAGATTTAATTAAGGGTTGATGCTGACTTTAAAGCGGCTTATTTTGAGACATTAATACTGAGCTATCCAAATAAATTGGGAATGGGGAAAGGCATGTAAGACTATTACAAATCCTGTTTTTATTTTGCAAAAAAGGGCTATAAGAGTCATCACTCGAAAAAATTATCTTTATCCCTCTAATATATTATTTTGTAAACTGAAGTTGATGAAGTTCTATGATTTGATTGATTATAATATTTTGTTAGTTATGTATAAAGCACACCAAAATGTTTTACTTTTAAAAGTTCAAATAAATTTTACAAAGAGAAAAAGCTGTTATAAACTTAACGGAAAAGAGATGTTCATGAAACCTAAAATTAGAGCATGCTTGAAAGAACGATGCACCTCAACTCAAGGAGTGAGACTGTTGAACGATTTGGAAAACGATATTAAAAAATGCCACAATATGCATGTTTAAGAGAATGACAAAGACTGGACTGTTAAAAAATATGAGATGGTTTAATATGCAGACATTCACTTGGTTTTTCTAAAAAGTTTCAATGTTTTGTTTTGTTATGTTAGTAACTGAGAAATCGTTATAGTTTGAATTTGTATTTGTAAAAAAGGGGCAGATATTATAAGATTATTTTCTTCTCTCTGCCACCTTTCATTTCATTTTATTTGTGTTTCTTTTTATTGTACATAGAAATTGCTTTTTTTATGTTTTATGAAATGAATAAAGTTTATCATCGTCATCAAATTGCTCAGTTACAGCTCAGGGGCAGGACAATTGTTTTCTTTCACCTTTGAAATTTATTTTGTTGCATTTAATCACAAATTTAAAGTTTACCATTGATACRGTATAAGAAACTATTTTCATGTTAAGTAAAAAAAATGGGTGTCAAAATGACTATATGATTTAAATCATAAAGCTGAACCTAGATGGTACGCAACGACATGTTTTAACACAAATCAACACCAAAAGATTTGTTAGATGCATCAAAATTAAACACTTTATAAGGCAGTAAAAATGATTTGTTAGCAGGAAATTCTTAAAAAGAAATGTGCTTCATTTACACCGACTTGTCAAGACATCCTTTGCTTTTGGACGGCTGGTATGCGATGATAACGTAACATGTGCCACCAAAACATGAGTAATGAGCTCAAGTGATAAGTACGAGCAGCGGTTTGGTTGACACAGTCGACCGTACGCGACATGAGATCAGAGACGAGTGTAAGAGACGACGATGATGACTCAGGAGAAGATGATAAGCAAGCTGGTGTTTTTAACATCTGAGCTTTTCACTCACAGCTGTAACTTAAATTAAACGCCACCTGCGAAATCTATATAAGGACGTGTAGTGAACTCTTTTTCTCCTAAAATTTCAGCTACTGTGCCAATGTGACACTAACAAATAAAAAACAGACTATAACTGTTGCACCTGTTCAAAAAATATTTTAAAAAGATGATTACCTCCTTCACTTTGACAGCAACATGACGCTCACCTTCTGTCTGGCAATAACCACTCGATCGCCCAGTCGAATCCCCATGGAGGCGAGCTGGATCCTCGCCCTGTCAGAGAGCGCGGGGATGCACTGGCCTTGCAGCGTGAGGGGCAGCGGCGAGCTGGGCCTGGGTAAAGCCCGCCTCAGTAAGCTCCGCAGCTCTTTGGCCACGGCGGCTGCGTCCGCCATCTCCAAAGGCATATCGAGGGGGTCGGGGACGACGTCAGCTGGACTCTGCCCTTTGTCGTTCTGTCAGGAGAACGAGATCAGGTCAGGATCAAACACCGCACTTCAACCAGCACACGTATTTCTCGTAGCATTGTTTTGTGTTTTCTGCGAACCAAACAGACATTAGAAACACTGTCCTTACCTCAGCAATAACTTTCCTTTTACCATTAAATTAACATACATACTGCAAATACAAAAAAGTACAAAACTTTTGCTTATATCTCAATCAAAAGCCCAAACTACAGTTAAAACAAAAAGTCAGGAAATTTGTTTTGGGCAGATTATTGCTTTGTTGTAACAATGGTAAATGGTAGGGATGTTCGATAATACCGGCCTACAGATATTATCGGTCCAATATTAGCATAAAAAATTTAAAATCTCTACATATCGGTATCGGTTTTTCTTCTGATAAACGCTCGAAAAATTAACACCTGGATTTGACCAAAATGTGTTAAATGCTTGTGGTCCAGAGACGTTCACCGGTGCGCAATTGATGACATCATCAAACTGGATTATGTCAGGGAGAGCATGATCTGAACTATTGAACCAGTGACCTTCCGGTTCCAGGACGACTCCCCTAACCACTCCTCCACGGCCATATTGACCAATCTTGACAAATCTAAAACCAGTGGTGGGTGCAGTTCCCCTAAAGCACTAAAGCAGTGGTCCCCAAAGTTGGGGTCGGGACCCACAGTGGGGTCCTGGAACATCAAGGTGGGGTCGTAAAGAGTTTTTCTTAATTAATTACACTAAAAAATGACAACTTCCATTTTTTTCCTTTGTTGTTACAAAATCTAAACTGTGTACTTAAAATGGACAAAAATAGTGTAATAAATAATGTTACTATGCTCTTGTTTATTTGACGTGAAAACAATGTTCATTAACTGACAACAGCTTGTTAGCACAGGTCTCTGCTGCTGGGATTTTTTGGGGCAAAAGCTGAAAAGTTTGGGAACCACTGCACTAAAGTACTAATAGAGGAACTAATTTCCTGATTAGTGCTTTAGCTATTTTTTTAATTCATTAATGAATTAGCACTTGCTAAATTTAGAAGTACTAACTGAGGTCTTTATATGTTATGGATCAACATTAACAGCTGAGGGTGAAAGCTGTCATATTTTGTTTATATGTGTCACTTATCCACCAGGTACTAGTAAACTACTACTAGTAAATGTTGCCTCATGTTGACTCTGAAGAATGTTCCACATGTCAGCTGGGTTAGATTAGCATTTTTAGAATTAGCTTTTGCTCATTTTTTCAGTGTGTTAGTGCTTTAGAATTAGGGGACCTAAATATTTGAGTTAGTGCTTTAGGGTTAGTGCAACTGATTTCCAGATTAGTGTTGCCCCACCACTGTTTATGCTGCTGGAAAGACTGTTAATTTCCCTTTTAAATGGGGACACATTTGCAAGGAACAGGCATTCACTGGATGAGCAGTAGAGCTGAGCATGTGGGCTGTTCACACAAAAAAATTGTCAAATCAAATCATTGCCAAACAGCAGATTTTGCTGCTTTTGACACTTGTTTTGAGCTTTTAGTACATCCAGGTGCTGCTGATCAGTTCCTGGTATGAGGTTTATAGCCAAGAAGYCTTGTTATGACAAAGAAATCATCGACCAAACTTAGGGTTGGGCAATATTGGCAAAAAAATTAATTAATCATGATTAATTGTGGTATTTRGCCGATAACAATTAAAATGACGATTAATCACCTGGAGTCCCTGGACGCCCTCATACCCTAGTCATATGACCAATTTAAATCACTCTAGTGGGAAAGATTTGCCTCTTCAAACATCTGTTCCAACTTGTGCCAAAAGTGCAGACTTCAGACTATACATCAATTTTTATAATGTGTTGATAGACCAAGTAAAACCGGAGTTATGATAAAAAAAAATTACAGAACATTTTTTTAAAAATGTTCGTCATATCTGAATTAGACAGGAGCACCAAGCGGACTGACCGGGGAAGTCTCCAGTCTGCCTGGTGGCATTAATCGTATTAATTATCAAGTGCCAAAACATTATCGATTAGTTTTTCTTGACAATTATTTGCACACATATGATTTTGCCCAACCCTATACCAAACATAAATTTTTACTTTTAGTGATAAGTATATAAAAAGCAACCTAGCGTGATTAACACTTCTAATAATCAACCATCCAAAGGTAAGTTGAGTCTAGCATAAGATTTGACTTTAGCAGAGCTTGATTGGTTAGAGTCTCGCAACCGCAACATTCGTTTTATGTTTTATTTTTGTAAGATACTAAATATCCAATAAAATGGCCACACATAAACCAACACGAGGTCAAATGGCAGCTGAATTCAAAAGGAGCTGAACCAAATGGACTCGAGGGAAGGTGGACTCGGCTGCAGCATTTTGGATTTCGTGGCAGAATGTGGCGAGTGTTTTGTAACTTTACTTCACTTACGTATTATATGTTGTGCCTCAGACAGAAAATAACGTTGAAGCTTTGAGTGGCTATGTTATGAAGATCCACCCACATCAAACTCAAGTTAAATCAAAAACCACCGAGAACACATAGACCCCAGTAAAGTTGAAGCAAGTCATGGTGAGACTGTCAAAAAGAAAAAAAACTGCTTATTCTCTGTTTAGGTAATTCAGAACAGCAACAGGTTCATTTTCGGTGTCATCAGTGCATCAAGAAATTTATTATTTTTTAACGTGTGCACCTCTCTCCAAAAGAGCTCTCTTTTTCTTGTCTAAAAATGCTGGGATGAGCAGATTCTTTAATTATATTTCTGCACCCAGAGCAAAATCCCCGTCAGACCTTTAAAGAAGCTGATCAGCAGGATCACAACAACATAATCCCAAATGACTCAAAGGCACCAAGTCTAAGAACAGAGCTCAGAATTAGAAAGTTTCAGGAGAGAAAACGCAAAGGGAGGAGGTGGATGTGAAGGTGGGACAGGCGAGAGGAGCTTATCTTAGGTTGTACTGGTTGGATTCTGACACCGGGATCAACCGACACAAGTGGTTTATGATGAACATCAAAGAAAAAAAACAAGCTAATGTCTGCACACGGGTGAAACCAGGACTAAAATCAGTAATTTCCCACATTCTTCACAGATACTATGCGAGAGTTTTTATAAATGGGTGTAAGCCGTATCTCTGCGTGTCCCGACGTGTTTCAGTTAAAACCTCGCTTTGATCCGAACCGAGACCTCGCAGTGAGACGTTCTTGTCCCACACTCCCAATCTGACAGCTTTCTCACCCACACGCCCGTCCTGCTGCGCGTAAAACAGTTAAATTATAATGTTCAGTACCCTGAAGAGTTATTTAAAGTCAAGAGGCTGCTTCGCTCAAAAGTATTTCTTCAACTTTATTAACTATAATTTATACAAAAAGTGAACGTCGGAAAAATGGAATTTGTAGAAAATCGTGAACAAGTTTTTTTTTTTTAAATAAAGGGTTTTACTCTTTTCTGCCAGCATTAAAGTTGCTCAAATGACAGAAGCTTTAAACAATACTTTCCAACAATTTGTGGCACTTTAAGTTTCTTTTTATTAATTTAGTTTTGTTTCAAGCTGTGAAGTACACATGTAAAAAGCAAATGAAAATAAAATTAATAACCATTTTCAAGGCTTGATAAAAGTATACAATTTTTTCCAAACACAAAAAACAAAACAACTTGTGTTAAACGTTTCCTGACTGATACGGATTCACTTCTTGCTATAATTTCTAACATCTTATTTATCCTCCAAAGAGCTGCTGCTTTTGAAATGCTCTCACGTCGATTCACTTCTGTCCTGCAAATAATAGACATCTGGAAACAAAACAAAATAAAAAAATAAAATAAAAATCTACACAAAGCTTTAATTCAAGGTCTGCTCAGATGAATCCATGCAAAGCCTGAGCAGAAAAATAAATAAGTGATTTTAATGATGATCCTCAAAAAAGTAAAAAAACCTCTCTGCTCCGGCGTTAACCACCATCAACGTTGTTCAAAAATGAAAGAGTTCGGCACAAGATCCTGTTTTCTGGGCTCGATGTGTTCGATTCTTATTAATAGTAGATGTTTTCAAAACTAAAATAGAAGGAACGCCGTCTGAGATGAAAATATTGAGGATAAACATGAAGAGAAAGCCAAAGTAGAGAAGTTCGTTTCAGCTGCAGCAGAGGTTTAAATATGTGAAAACTCCACCGTTTACCTAAAGATTGTTCTTTACGCTCCAGACAAACGCCAACAATTTCATGAATCACAGCAAATGTAAAATAATCCTCCCTCTGTGACGTTCAACTTTTACACAAACTTAAAAATAAGGTTTAAATCAAGTGCTCTGCATCCTCAAACTAAACTAAAAATACAGAAAGAAGCTCCTGGATTCATCAAAGAAATCATACATTACTGTGCATAGTGCTTTGGTGACCTCCAGTGGGATATTAGTGTACACAGATAAACAACAATAAAATAAACAAGCTCTAATTTATACAAAAATATACAAATTCAAAATATATGATAAACTACTCTAACGGCCACATTCCTATTTAGCAGAACTTTAAAAAAAGATTTACAAGCACCAGATTAACTGAGAACTAAAGATGGTTACATTTTGATTTTATTACTAAAGTGACAGCTTTTTGTTTGTTTGTTTGTTTATATTTTCAGTGACATATCTGTCAGGTAACGGGCAGAAAGGAAGCTAGATTTCAACCACAAGAGTTTATTTTCCATCTGTTTCTCAGAAAAGCACTTTTATCTGCAGTTAAAAATACAAAACGTGTTTTTCTTTTAACCAACCAAGTCGATATCTGATTAAATCTCTTTCATCTGAGCCTTTTGGAGAAGTTAAATGAGGCTAAAGACAGAGCAGCAGCTCCATAAACTCATAACTCAGARGTCTAATTTCACAAAATGCTCCTTACAAAAGATTCATAAACTTTATTGTACTGCAATTATTCTGATGCAACTCTTTTCAGCGATATTTCAGCCGAGGGTCCAGATGACTCGAGTCATTTACGGAAGTAGGTTCGGTACTCATTCACTGTAAATAAATCCAGTTTGTTAATCAATCCTAAACGTATTTATTCGAAAAGTCACAGTACTACAAGTATAAAAAATATAAATAAAAAGTCTGTCTGCTGAGAATTAGAGCAGCAGAAGAAAAGTACACAACCAGAACTGCAGCGCTCCGTTTGCACAACCTTCCCACCCCTTACAAAAACACAGGCTGCACCCGAGCACACACGATTACACCTCTGTTCTCGTCCCGTTGTCGAAGGAGAGAGGTGAGTGGAATAAATAACACAGATGACTCAATTACTTTTCAGCCGGCGCTCAGGTGAGCCAGAAGAAAGGATAAGAGAGGMGCTGCGGTCGTAAATGAAACCTGAGCTTCCCTGCTAAGACGACGCAGACGGAGGAGCAGAGCTGAACTCACAACCGGAGAAAACTTTCAAACCTCTACCTTTCTTCAAAACAAAGTCTGATGCAGCCACTGTTTTCACCCAGTGTGAAGCTGCGTGGGAGGCAATTATTTCCTAAAGTTTCAGTGTGAAACATTTAGAGCAGAAACACAATTTCACCTGAACTCAAATATGTTGTTTATATCTGAAAAGAGCTGCAAGTTGCTCTGCTTTCCTCCTCTATCTGATTGTAAAGCATTACGTTTTCTTACATACGTTGAGTGGGTGTCTCTAAACTTTAACATGCACCATTTGAATATCATTACGCACACTATACTTTAACATTTTTAGCTAAAATGTGTTGTGTGTGTTTAATGTTTGCCTTTTTATTGTAATCATCTGATGCAASTGAATCACGAAGAACTAAAAAAAATCATTGATTTTCCTGCTGAAATCTGAATTATCCTGCAGATTGTTGTCAAGATGATGAAAAAAATCTATTTCTCCAACTCAGAAGACAAGTCTGATGAAGAGTACARGGAGGAGAAGGGAAAAAAATAAAAACTTACTCTGAACGCTGGATTTGCTCCCAGCTCCAGGAGACACTTGACGGCTGAGGTGCACAGGTTAGAAGCAGCGATGTGCAGAGATGTGCCGAAGTCAAAGTCACTGCAGGTGGCATCGACCTCTGAAAATGAAGAGAAATATACAGTTTTGGTAAAGTTTTGTATTTAAAAGCTCATTGCTTTGATCCATTTGACTTCCTGTTCTGACACAAAGATCTTCAGTTCAAATATTGTTCCATTATCAGTGAACTAATTAAGGGGGGGTGGGGCAGTATGCAAAATCAACTGTTTTGAGCTTTATATCATGTTATGTCATTCCCTCATCAAAAACATATCCAGAGTGTTGCTTTGACTCGTTTGTGCATGTTTGAGAAATCCTTGAATTTCCTGAGGTAGCCACTCAGCGCTGCCTGAACACTTGCTGGTACAAAGCACCGCCTTTTTACACAAAGCCCCACCCACCCCACAGCACACCCCTCCCTTGTGCCTGCCCCACACAGCAGCTAGCAGCAGCAGAAGTATTTATTTAACAATCACTATGATTTCATTGCAAAACCTAGCTTTATAATCATCTATATGTTTTCACAAAACGTAGCTCAGCACTGACGTATATGTTTGAGAGGATGACTGCGAGATATATTACAAAGCTGAAACRTTTTGTAAGAGCCTCTGTACTCGCTCCGGTTCTACAGAAAACGTACTTTCAGGGTCCGACATGGGTTTATTCCAGTAAGGTTCAACTGTATCCTGAGCTGCCATTTCACAAAACCAATATCTAATGTTGCTTCTTTGTTTACAACAAATTGCAACGCTCCTACGAAAGGTTGTAAACAACACGTAGCATTGTTGTGATGATGTGCTGAAGTAGGAATGTAGGAAACGGTAGGAGGTGCTTAAAGCAACAGAGGCCAATTTCAAGGTGTTTATATGTGATGCCAAGTCAAATTTATTTTTAATATATACAACATTTTCAGAACARCTAACATAGTTACTTGACTGTGGTATAGAATTGAACTATGTGCCTGGAAAATACATAATACCTCCCCTTTAAGGAGAAGATTAGTAGTGCTTTGAGTTTTTAATTTCATTTTTATTTTTCCCTACCAAGATTATCTGCAAAGTCTATATGCACTTATATATCTCTATAAGTTCCATCAAAACAAATGAATCAGGAAAACTAATCAAAAATAAACTAAACGTGCTTTAAAAAGCACCCCTAAAGTGTGACCAATTTTCAGTTTCAYAAGGAAATATTTATTTGCTGAGACGTGCTTTTAAGACAAACTGCCACGTGTTTCTTCCAGCTCCATCATGAGGCTGAGTGCTGAGTTGTGATTTTTTTTGGGAGGGGATATTGGATGCTGTATTTTATGTGAAACAGGTGATGATCCAAAAACATTTCATCAAATGGCAATGAAGTCCATCAGCGTTCAAGCCTACCAACACTTTAAAGTCATTTTGCTTTAAAATGAGTTCCCAGTATGTTCACCAAACTACATCAACGGAAACAAAAAAATAATAACATTTACTGGTTGATACAACAGCACCACCAACTGCTTGCTCTACTGAAAACAATGAACGCACCTAAAACACCACAAGAAAATAAACTGCTGAGGCTCCTTGATGTTCTCACCTCCACCCTGGGAGGCCTGCAGGACCACCCGGATCAGCTGGGGCACATCAAAGTAGGCGGCGTAATGCAGGGCCCGCATGTTGGTCCAGCGCGAGCAAAGGCTGGGATCGGCACCCAGGGCGAGGAGCTGCCGGGCGAAGCTAGCTGCCGTCTCCGCATCACCTGTGCAGAAACGAAGGCTGTTGAGTCGCGTTCGATTCGTCCATGAACCGGACCATTTAGCGAGTTGCGCCGCACTCCGGTGTCGGATTAGACGCGTGTGGACTTTTTATCAAGAAGCCGAGTCGATACTAACCGATRCCTGGGGCCCCGGCCTTGCAGCAGTAGTGCAGTAGGGTCATATCAGTCAGACCGTCTCGGTCATTCACGCCGCAGCCTCTCTTCAGGATCTGTGCAAAGACAAGAAGCTGTAATGAGCCACAGAGGACCAGGTGTCACTGCGTGGAAATATTACAACAGGCTATAAAGTGAAACTCAGAGACGCTGGAGTGAACAATGAAGTGTGCCCGTCTTCTCATAACTCTACATTTAGACAATGAACGGACAGCAAACAAGGTGTTTGTTTCTGAAAGGTTAAAATAAAGATGCAGGAAGGGAAATAATTGCCTTCTTAAACCCTTGAGGACTGTTTCTTTACAGAKTTTACTGCATTGCAGGTACTTTGTGTGACTCCTGATGGAAAAGGTTTGTTTGTGGTTTGGAAAGAAATTCATTAACAAGCAAAAATGTGACTTTAATTGTSAGGTATTACAGTCATTTCATGCTACAACACCTCAATGCCGATGATGTCTATATTCTTCTGGACCTGAGGCACCCACTGCCTGAGGACCGCAAACAGCTCAGGGATGGTGGTGTTGGGATCCTGAAGAATCCCCTTGCACTGCAGCTCACTGGGGTCAAAGAAGGAGAACTCTGGAGGCGGCAACAGGGATAAGAAAAAAAAAATCAATATTTTTACAACAAGTGTGAGGCATTTTCTTCCAGAGAGAGTCTGCAGTGAGGACTCTTCTGCAACAGACTGTGAAATGGTTTGTTAAAATGGGTAACTTGAGGGGACAAAAAAAAGCCTCCTGCTGTCCTGAAGCAGCAGATAAAACCAGACGTGACAGTAGACGGCAGAAGAAGGCGTGCCAAGGACCAAATAAAGAATTACAGAATCCCACTGAGGCTGAAAAACAAATTGCATTCGCTGAAGGACCACAGCTAACACTCGCTGTATAATTTAACTCGCTGCGTTTGCTGTRCTGATTGCATTACACGTCCGGGGACTCCACCGAGGAGCTCTTTCTGCTCAGCAGTTCATTTGGCGATTAATTAAACATGTTTCTTGTTTGGCGATACACAAAAGCTATTTTTAAAGGAGACCGTGCAGACGACTGAGCTTAGACTTTATCCACATATAATTTGGAGAAACTTCCCCTACCCCATTTAAAAATAAGTAGGTTTTTTTTTTTCATAAACACCATAGTGTGTCACAGTGTTGATATAATATGATGTTTTTGTTTTTTTCCTCATCTTCCCTTCCCTTGTGTGGTTTTCTGTTTCCAATTTTGATGGTGCCATGGTAGGCAGCCTGTTACTGCAACTCCACTGTTTGAGCTGCGGTAATGTTCAAATTTCCCCACTGTGGGATCAATAAAGTTTTATCTTATCTTTAAAGTGCTGGTGACATGCCTATCCTTCAAATACAAAAAGTCAAAGAAAATATCTTCATGTTTAGGAAAATTGGCATGAAACACATGATTTAACCCATTTTGTCACATWACTGGCAAGTTTTCCTTTGAATTTGGCTCAGCAAAGTGAAACAGGAAGTGACATCAAAGGGGAACTCTTTAAGAAAGAAAACTCCCTGGTTATGGTTTATTAAAACAATATTATTTAAAATGACTTTTTTCATCTCTTTCTCTTATAGGGTCTAAATTATCTAAAGAAACATCAGAAAATGCCCTGCTGTTTGTGTTGTAGCTGTTGTAGCAACGCTGTTTACATGCAGACATTCCCCTTTGACATCACTTCCTGTTACTTCACAGGCAAATATCTCAACTGTTCATCTCAGTGGTGTGAAATTGTTTTTGCGATATGTTATCTTTCCAAAAGTTCAATCACATTTATCACAAAAAAAATTGATGTCACAGGCTCTTTAATAGGTAAACTGTATATTACATATTGAGTGAGTGCTAAATTGAGTATTTTCACGTGTGGGTCCTCACCACAGTCATTTGGCATCGGTGCAGAGGCCACCTGGTGGATGACCACCCTCTGGTGGGGTGGGAGTCTTGAGAGGCAGCCCAGGACGGCATCCCCTTCAACCGGCTCTGAAACGTCCTCCTTCGTCATCTCCCCCTCGGGGCCTGAAGCTTGAAACGATACAAAAATCCTATTCTGAGAACACAAGTGGGTCTGGTCTCTCAATAAAAGCAGCTCTGAGCAACGCCGCAGCTTTTCTACAACTGAAAACTCTACAGAAACTGAACTAAAAGCTCACACACTCAGACTGTAGGAGTCGGTYAATCTCCCACATCAACACTCACTGTATTCTTCTCCATCGTCGTCCTTTTTGATGATCTCCATGAAAACCTCCCAACTTCAATCAAAAGAAACAAACAGGGTCGAGCAAACGAACAGAACATCCAAAGTTCCCCTCAGTCTCTAATAATAACACACCCACCGCTTCCATTTACACCCCATTGATCCCTTGGCTCGGCGCTTCGGGAGCTATTTACAGCCAGCACACTTTAAGGCCACAGAGGTCTCACCTCTGATCTCCCCAGATGGAGTTTCGCTCTCGCTGACCAGACATGTGCACCGCTGACCCCTGCTGCCAACTCATCTGATTAGCCAGCTAGAAGATCGGCGACGTGGAAAACGTGGCCGCAGGGGCGACGGTGCAAATAAACACGGCACGAAAGGCCAGCTGAGCAGTGGAAGTGATGAGAACTGTCCTTCACACTAAAAACCAGCGAGCGTCGATGCTCCTAACGTATCCAAACACAAGGAGAATAAATCTTCCAACTTTCTCTCCTATGTTTTTATCTTTGACTTTCCTCACAAGTTAAACTGGGTTAAATGATGTTTTCAGAGAGCAGGATGCAGACAACTACAGGAATATACTGTTAAAAACGCATAAAGACTCCCAAAACCAAAGCAGAGACATAATTTATTCAGTGAGCAGTAATTTTTTAATTTGTTAGTAGGGCTGCCACAAACGGTTATTTTTATAATCGATTAATCACCGATTATTTATTCGATTAGTCGACTAATCGGATCATACGTTAATTGAATATAAAACATACAGCTTATCGTGCCACAATGCAGCTGCTATTGTATAACCATCGTTAGATTTTAGCTTTATGCTAACTAAAAATAATTGCTGTGGAAGGCAGGTTCTGCCTTGCAAACATTGCACAGGTTTCTCTTTCATTTTCTTAAAATGATCCCACACTTTTGAGCTCCGTTGTCAGGTAGCCATGATACCAGAGCCTGTCTGTATAATGTCTTGTGACGTCCATGGCCTACCCCAGTTACCACTACTGTGCATGTGTGTCAAGGACAGAAAGGCAGATGTGGCAGTGGAAGGTGTCAAAGCAGTTTGGAGAGAAAAACAAAGTAAAGAACTAAAAAAAGAAAACGATTAATGGATTATTAAATTAGTCGTCGATCATTTTAATAATCGATTAGTCGTCGATTAATCGATTAATCGTGGCAGCCCTATTTGTTAGCCATCAGTAAAAACGTGGCCTAAATTAAAGTGCAAACCATCACACAGGTTGTGACACGTTCCCATATCTTTTACAAACTCAAAAAAAGATGTCATCAGAGCTAAGAATGTTTTAGTGTGCCTTCCTTTAAAACCCAAAACATAATTTAAAACCCTTTGCATGTTTAAAGACTTTGAYAAGCAAGCTTCATCGTTTCTTAAAGACCCTCAAAGTCTCGAACAAATCCAACGGAGCCCTTCGTCGTCACAGTGCAGGCTTTTCTTGTGTTTCTTAGAGTTGTTAAAAGTCAAACAGGAGATGGAGGCTTCACTTATCAATTTGGGTTTTGAAGTGCAAACATCCTCCATCTGTCAGTTCCTTCTTTTTCTTATTAAGCAGTCAGAAGGCAGCTGAAGGACAACCTGTAATACACCCTCATGAATTTGAGTTTAAAAACAAGATTAAACTGGATCGCATCGTTTCAAACGCTTCACATTTCGGCAGAAAAGACTCGAGCCACTAATCTTTATACGCTCAGCTTCCAAAAAGACTATTTTCTTTATTTTATTTTAAGGCATTCCCTTGAAATAGAGAATCACAAATTCTTTCAGTGTTTTTTATAAGAGCACTAGTACTGCCGCTTTTTAAYTCCTTTCACGTACCCTCCATGCAAGTGACTCGGTTCATTTACTTTTTTAAACTAAGCTACTTGACAATGAGTTAAACAAATGAAAGAACAAAGAGATAACTGCACTCAGAAAATGAAACTGAGTMACTAAATTTGTCCCCATATCTTAAAATTATTTTCTCATACCGTTCAGCTCATAACACGTAAGGTTTCCAACAATTTCCTTTGACATTCACTGGTCCAGATTACTAAAAAAATAGAAAATAAGAACAGTATGCCTCCTAATAAGCACATTTTTGACCTTTTTTTGTTTTTGTTTTTTGCATATACAACACGTTTTAAATACTATTTTACAACACGGTGATGTGTGTAAATTTGTTCTTTGTTTTTAAGCTTTGTACATAGACAGCACTGAATCGTAATTTAAGTTCTGGAGCATTTTTATGATTCATAGGTGAAGAGTCGAACCGAACATTTCTAAAGATACAAATGTCTTGAAACTACAAAAACAAGAACTGGGACAATACTGTTGCATAGCAGTGTGTAATTAGTACCTGAATGATTGTTTTACCTTTTATGTCATTAAGTGACAAAAAATGAAACACCACATGTATTCTGAGGTCCTTGTTTGGTAGATTAAGACTTTCAGATGCATGAAGTCATCCTCCATCATCAGTGATGACACAACCAGTCATCACTGTCATTTATTTCAAAATAAAAAAATGTGACTCTCACAGCTGGAGGTTTATTTATGACTGGAATATGTCAGTAACTCTGCAGCTTTTAGTCCTCAATCCTGGTCTTCGAGGCTCACTAAACTGCATGTTTTAGTTACTTCTCTGCTCTTCAGCAGGTCTTCAATTTCTGCAGAAACCTGTTAAATCACTCATTTATTCAAACCCGGTGTGATGAAGCAGATAAACATCTAAAACATGCAGGATAGTGGCCCTGGAGGACTACAGCTCCTCAGAGTAGGAGCATTAAATGGTCCAGGTGTTTCCACCTTATCTGTAATTTACCTTCAAAATTAACAGTTCCAATAATTGTAAACACCTGTGGGCATCCCACTAATCTGCAACTAAACATATCACAGGTACGCAGCTTGTTGGATTTTGATACATTTAGTTTGTTTTTAAGTCCACCTAATAAAATAAGAGCCGAAGAGACCAACAAGGACCTAATAATTGTAGTCCTGACAGCAGAAGAAGCTAAAATAAAGTGTCCTCTATAAGAGTTAGCGAGCTAGCATACGTCCATAAGCTGCTGGCTCGGGGTTTAGCTGCAGATAGCCCATATATTTAACAGATACACCAGATAATACAACAAAGTAAGCTGTTTAACTCGCTACTTTCAATAAAATAACGTAATTAATGAAAAGTAAAGGGAGTCCCCTCTTAAATCCCACTGACTGTTCGAGAAAAGTACAAATGCAAGAAGGGCCGATCGCACTCTTCTAAAAACAAATAGTCGAGAATAAATAAAAATATGAAACATCTGCAACTGGAAAATACAAACGTTACCTGGGACTCACAGCTTGTCTCAGTTCATTTGTAAAAAAAAAATAATAATAATAATAATTAGAGCTGCTAGCGGATTTCACTCCGTCAAACCGAACTAGATCCCATTTGCTTCCGGTCTTCAGAATAAAAGATGTCATGCACTTCCGGTCTCATAAAGTAAAAGTCGGACAGACATGCTAAATWAAATCCTAACACAGGACTGAAGTTTGACTAGAATAAAAGTGTGATTTGTGTAAAATATAACGTCATGATTAGCCTAAAATAAATTCATAAAGATTCATAAGCTAACAATTGTTTTCTTCAGGAAAGTGGTTTTTTTTAATGGTTTCCGTGGAAACGAGGCCAAACAAAACTGCTCAAGAAGTCCCATTCACACACACACACACACACACACACACACACACACACACACACACACACACACCCTTCAATTGACTTCCATTCATGTTTTTTAGACTTTATAGCCTA
>NW_013952404.1:547357-552357 GCF_001266775.1 Austrofundulus limnaeus | reverse complement strand
TAAACTAAGCATTGAATATTTAAATTAAACAAATAATAAAGTCAGATTTATTGCTGGAAAAGGTTGTGCGAATTAATCTAGATCCAGAAGTTTAAAAGTGTTTTGCAGGTTTCCCTTACTGAAAGAAATTTTGCAATTTTCTAGTTTTAATTGGGGAATAAAGAACCCAATTTAGTTAATTCGGACAAATTTAATAATTAAAAGCGAATTGGAGGGCAGCAAAATCAGCTTTTGAGTAGAAGTCACTAGATAGATGTGGAAAAAGCTAAGAGCCTGCTTATTTAAAGACAAATAATTGGCGTTGTTACCAATATTCTTTATTGGAAGAAGATTTTACTTTGTCTGTGATAATTTGGCCCTAATTAAGCATAGAAAGTCTCCATCTACACCTCTGCTGGGGGGACAAATTTGTAAACAAATTAGTATAATTCTTCAGGGGCCACACAAAATCAGTTCAGGGGCCACAAAAGGCTCCCGGGCCACACTTTGGACACCCCTGCAGTAAATGAATCAACTCAAGATCTGCAGAAAGACAGGAAAGTTATTGTTAAAAAATTAAAGTTATTTATCTTTTTTATTAAATAAATTAAAGTTCAATAATTTTGCACAATCCTAATACCAAAGAATTAATAATAAAGTTTAGTGTCATTACATGGTAACAGCAACAAATAACATATATTGTTTTAACAGTGATTATTTTATGAGGTCGGGGTTATTAATAAAGAAAATTTATTTATTGTCAAAAATTTGAAAAGACTGCCACAGTCTTTTTGTGGTTGTTTCGGATCCAATCACGGTTCAGCTGATGGATGCGGAAATGAGTGATGATGCCGGCGAACCGGAAACTGTCAAGCTCACACAACAATACAGGAAACTACAAACACTTCTTTAAAAAATAATGTAAAATTAATCATAAAGTATTRAGTTTTAACAGAATAAACTTTTTAAGCATTTTGTTTACTTTATGAAGTAAATTTTGTTGATCTCTGTTTAAAAAACTAAATTGTGATAATGAGTGGTGAGTGTAAAATGATCATCCGTTTGTCTTATTGTGAAAATCTAAACCGGAAGTGCAGTGTAAATACAAGAAAATTGATAATAGTGTCGTCGTAGTGGTGTGAAAAGCTAGTTTTTCTTAACGAAAAAACATATACACATTTTGAAGCTACGGACATTAGATCATCTTAAGTAGATTTTTTATTAAGTTCACTTAAAAAAATGACGGAACCCGACACGTTACTGCACGTCGCTAACTTCAGCACGCTGTTTGCGTGCATGGTGCTAAAGTTCCCGCAGATCTTCGTGCTGATGCGAGCCAAACGGACCACAGGGGTCAGCCTCAACAGCCTCCTCCTGGAGCTGATCGGGTGGGTGAATCAGGGCAGCCTTTAACAAGAGGTGATTCTGTATGCTGCACAAGTGTTTTAAAGCCAGTGGAGGTGAGCTGTTGCAGATGTTGTGTGTCTCAGGTCTTCCTGTTCCTGCTTYCTGCAAAAATTCAAATCAGATTTGGATCAGATTGTGGGGCAAAACACCTCATAAACTAAAATCCTCCACCCACAGCTGCAGGCCCAACACTGTGCTGATATGTGATGGTAAATCAGTGCAGTGGATAAAGTTTTAAACCAGCTCTTATGTAAGAGGAAACAAACTGTTCTCTGTGGGGATGTGAGGGATAAAACCAGTCTTTGTTAAGCTGACTGATGCTTCAGTGTCTCCTCTGTGTGGGCAGCCTGTAACTGTACGACCCTTAACATCTGCAGCATCCACCCCGAAACAGCCACCAGTTGGCCATAACATTAAAGTCACTGACAGGTGAAGTGAAAAACRCTGATCATCTGGGAGAATTTAGACCAAAAAGCGAAGCCATGAGGCGCCACAGGACCATTCTCGAAGAGTTTTGTTGGCAGAAGATAAATCTGCAGCATTAAATAAAAAGTGCATCTTGGGTTGTGGTCGTAAAGAGACAGAAAAGCTATAAAAAAAAAACTGTTTTCTAAAGGGCACTTGTTWGGCAAAATCTGGGATGAATTACATTTAGAGTAACCAAACAACCCTGAAAGTGCCTAAAGAAACATCTTTAATTTGTCACAATCAGTGGTTAAACCTGTTATTCTGCTCTAACCAAGTTAGCGTCACTAACCCGCTAAACAAGAAACTGAAGTCCATTAATGCTAAACCACTAAACAAAATTTAAGGAAGCTAACGCGAACTGCTAAGACTGTTAGGACTGATGCAAATCTGTTGTTGGTTTTCTATTGGTTTAATTTGAAGGTGGGCGGGAYCATCTGGGGCTAATCGACCAATCCAAACTCGAGTTAGAGCTCTGTCTAACTTGTGATACCCCCCAGTTTAACCCTTAAGATATAAAAGCATTTCTTTGATCAATATTGTATATTTCAAACAACAAATAATATCTCTACCATATTTTATACTTGTAAATGGTTGTATTTGTTATTTAAATGAAGTTATTTCATTTTGAAGCTCTTAGTTTGAAGTTTAGCTGCTGAAGATGCGTGATGCTACACGTCCGACACTGCTTGTAAGAAGGAGACAGATTTTATTTAATTCAGGATAAATGGCTTAAAAATTTTAAGTTTTTACACTTGTGAAATTTTTAGTAGACTTAAAATTAATGGAGGCCAATTTAGTGGAAACTAATCGGTCTGCTAATGGTTACCAAAGTTAGCAAACAAGCTAAATGAGAACCGTAAAAATAGAACCGTTCCTACCACTGCTGCTCTGACTAAATAGGCATGGTTTATTTGAAATTTAGCATTGATTTGGTTACAAAAGAATAAATAAAACTTTCTCTGAACTACATATCGTTATCAGTTACCAAAGTTAGGAAAAAAGCTAATCTGCTAAATGAGAAGCTAGTTCTGCTATTAGAACTGTCCCCATCGCTGGTCACCATGTTGAAGTAGTGTTATTAATGCCCTTCACTAAGGAACATACTGAAAGCTCAGTTCTTCACGTTACTCTTTCCAGGTTCATTGTTTTTGTAACGTACCAGATGTACTACGATTACCCACCTCCAACGTACCTGGAGTACCCCATCCTCATCGCTCAAGGTCAGTTATCGTGTCATTACACAAACGTTTGGACCCAGAACTGTAATCAACACMGATTTAAATACGTACCTCCATGCAAAAATGTGAATAAGTTCTTTAAAATGTTTTAATGAAGTTCTTAGAAAGTAACCACTGATTAAAAAATCAACAACTGTTGGTYGTTTAGATCCTAAATTAAATTACAATCAACCATCATTGGTTACATTAAAAAATAGAAAAAGCTTGTGAAGTTCTGAAAAGTCTGAATAGTTGGAAGTGATTGTGCGTCAGTGATCCTTGAAATGAAAAGTTGAACCCAGCCTGAAGCGGCTCGGGTTATAACCTGCTTTTTGTCATCAGATGTCATTCTCCTGCTCCTGATTCTTCACTACAACGGCAGCCTGCGGCAGAGTCTCATCTACGCCGCTCTGTATCCTTTCATTCTGATTTTAATAAGATGTAAAAAAAAAAAAAAATCAATGACCCTCGAGCACTCTGAGCGTGGCGTTTCTGCCTTAACGGACTGCGTTCAGGTTGTTTGGARGCTGGAGGCTGCTCACCGTGGAGAGGTGGATCATTGATCTGGCTATGGTAATAAATCAGTTTCAAATCATTTCTGTGCGTCTCGCAGTAAAGAGTTGTCACGTCATCAGTCAGGAGCAATGCGGTGGAGGTTTGAGACCTCATTTCACCAGGTTTCACAGAGCAAAAGAACATGGCTTTAAGGCATTTGACATTTGAATAGGCGAGAGGAGGGATCCTGCAACTGAATTTAAAGTACCTGTGACATAAAGTTTTTGTAATAAATATGAATGCATTTTTGGAAAAATAATATTGATAACATGTTGCAACAAAAAAATCACACCACTGAGCTGAACAGTAGTTGAGATATTTGCATGCGAAGAAACAGGAAGTGATGTCAAAGGGGAATGTCTGAATGTAAACAACAGACTAGAGAAGAATCTGATGTTTCTTCAGATTATTTTGAGTCACTATCAGAGAGATGAAGAAAAGTCAACTCAAGTAATAATATTWCAATAAACAAAGATCAGGGAGCTTTWAAGAGTTCCCCTTTGATGTCACTTCCTGTTTCAYATTGGCTGAGCCAAGTTCAAAAGAAACTGGAGATTTTGCATTCATTGTGAAAATGCAGCTTGTTGAAAACGTCTTGCTAAAAGTTGCTGAAATCAAGTAGCTAAAAAGAGCAAAAAGAAGCGATAAGTACAAAAACAATTTTTTATTAACAGACGATGAAAGGAGAGTAAATGGCAGAAAAGCAAGAAAAGGAGTACAAAAAAGTTGCAATTTATTGTAAAATAAAAAAGGATTAAATTAACCGGGGGGAAAACTAGCTGGAAGAGCCTGTTTGCTGATTTAAAGCACTAAGAAGCTAAAAGGGAAACAAGGGTGAATATATGAAATAAAGCTAAAATTAGCTGTAAATAGTTAAAATGTAGCCAGCAGGAGGCAGCTGAAAATACCAGAAAGAAGCAGAACATAGAATAACTGAAAGACGCTAAAAGAAGCATAAAACAGTTTAAATAAGCTGAAGAATCGATGAAAGGACCCAAATGATTGATGAAAAAGCAGAAAAAAGCTAAAATTAGCAAAAAAAAGATCCCAGGAAGCTTAAATTAACCATAACAAAAGGTAAAAAGTAAAGATTTATGAACATTTTGAAGGGTTTTAAGGTTTTTGACAGCACCTTTAATTTTTATTGAGAAAAATATCTCAAAAATAAGCTGGAGTCCTGAAGCTGAATGTTTTCACACAGAAGAAAAATGGATCATCTCACAAATACACTCACCGGCCACTTTATTAGGTACACCATCTAGTAACGGGTTGGACCCCCTATTGCCTTCAGAACTGCCTCAATTCTTCGTGGCATAGATTCAACAAGGTGCTGGAAGCATTCCTCAGAGATTTTGGTCCATATTGACATGATGG
>NW_013952404.1:525665-547347 GCF_001266775.1 Austrofundulus limnaeus | reverse complement strand
GTGATTGGCTGATTAGAAATTAAGTGTTAACGAGCAGTTGGACAGGTGTACCTAATAAAGTGGCCGGTGAGTGTATACCAGTTATGTGTCAAAATGAGTAAAACCCTGTTTGTTTCTTAAATATAAAGATGTTTTCTTTTTGCTTTTTGTGTTTAAATGATATGCATGCTGACACTTTTAAACTTCAGCTTGCACAGATCAACCTCTTACCTGAAAGAATCTGACCTTTTGTCCTCAGAGCCTGTGCACGTTCATCAGCGCCGCCAGTAAGTTTGCACAGCTGCAGTGTCTCTGGAGCTCTAAAGACGCCGGACAGGTGAGCGCCCTCTCCTGGGCCCTGGCCTCCTACACCTGTACAGGTGAGTATTTGAGGGGTATTTTAAACTTTTATCACCGCCTAACACTAAAAAAATAACCCTTAATTGATCGGTTTTACGGATGTTGAGCTAAAATTTGGTGACATGAATTATATACAAACTGTATTCAACATTAGTAAAGGTCAAAAACAAGTATTCAGATTATTCAAGCTACGTCTCAGCAGTTTTCACAAATCCTCCTCCTTCAAATCGCCTTCCGTTCACAGATGAGCCAGAATCCATTCAGTTTGCTTCTCGCTGAACAAATTAACAATTCAACACTTCATTAATTAAAACACCAGATGCTGTGTGGGATAATGAGCTCGTCATTACCTCAGTTTTCCCTTTGTTCCAGCTCGGATTTACACCACCATGGTGACAACTGGAGACATGCAGGGTGAGTAAAACGACAAACGGTTGGATGTCCCCAGACAGAAATATTTAATAAAAGTCTTTAAACATTTCAAAGGTTTGGTCTCTAAACGTCTTCCATCCATCGTAGTCGTGTCGTAGAGTTCTGGTGTTCGCTGAAGGGAAACCTCCTTGGTTGATTATAATTTACTGTTTATGCACAAGGCTCACAGAAACATATCACCTTCCAACATTCAGGTGAATTTTGTTGAGACAGTTATCTTAAGGGGATGGAAATATTTGTGATACCATATTTTTGTACTTCCTTGAGGTACATGGAAAAGTAAAATGCGAAGCTATATGAATTGTTGATGTTTTTATGTTTATTTAGTATTGTTTTGTAAAATATGTTTTGTTTGAATATATTCTGGGGATAAAAGGGGCAGACAAGATTTCTGCAACCTTTCATTTAACTTTTTGATTTGTGTATTTTCTCTGTTTTCCATTGTATGTTTATTTTGTTTTTTAATGAAATGAATATTTTTTTAAATTGAAYTGAATCCTTGTGAAAATGGCTAAAATGATTTTTAAATTGATCAGTTTTACTTTACAGTTTGAGGCTTTTCTAAAGTGACCAGAACAAAGTTTGAGTGTTTTTGCTGAATTAAAGCATGAAAAACYACTGAAAAGTCTGGTTTAAAACAATGTTTTAAAAACAAAACAAGTTAACTTCCAGGTTCTTTAATAACCGTTATAATTGCAGAAGTGTGTTTCTGTCCGTTTCTCACAGTTCTGGTGCGGTTCGTCGYGATGACGCTGCTGAACCTGTGGGTTCTGCTCACGGTCATCTACTACCAGCGACGGAACGCCGGCAGCTCCAAGAAAGACGACTAACGCAGACAGGAAGTAACTGAACGGACCGACGGCGGTTCCGACACAAAACACTTTAACATTCCGGTTGTTTCAATCCGACCAAAGATTCCTTTTGGTATTTTATAGATTTGTTTTTTTTTTCAAACGAGCCAAGAATATCCCAGATCTTCCCACTCAGGATGACAAAAAAAAAATCTGTATTTGTATTCCATTTTATACTCGAGCAAATTTTAAAATCTTGAATAAACCAAGTGTTTTACCATTTATGGTGTGAAACTAGACTTTTCTTTAAAAAAAATAATAAAACAATCTGAGTCCAAAAGGCACATCCACGCGTTTATTGTTGAAGTGGTCATCATCATCATCATCATCTTAGAGCAGTTTGGTAGCAAACATGCAATCTGGATGTAAAGCCCTTAAATACAAAGTGGACAATGCTGTATAAATAATATAATGTGCACTGTATGGCATGTCAAATATATACTGTGGATATTTATATGTATAAAACATGCTTCTTGGTTAAAGGAGAGCACGCACTCACACACACACTCTCACTCTCACAGTTTCTCTCCATCTTCCTATATAAGCCACACACACACACACACAACAACGTGTCCAAGTTTGGTTACTTTTAATACAAAAATATCACAAATACTTTTAGAAAACTTTCATTGGACTAGTGCTGCTCAGTATTTTGTCTCGTAGGACCAGGATCTGATTGCATCCCCTCGCCGTTTTCTGCTTTTTATTTTAGCCACTGCAGTCTAAAAACTAATGAGTGGAGGCCTGGAAAACGAAAACACAAAATAAATTCATGCAAGTTCACTCAGAGTAGTTTGGTGATWAAAAAAAAAAAACTATAAGTTGTTTCTGATAATAACCAAGTGTCAACAAAACAAAAAGGAGCTCAGATCAGAAAAGCATCAACAGTGCAGTTCAGTAAACATTAACCCTTTTAGAAACGACAGTGCAGGTTTGAAGGATCATCCGTTTTTTACCGTTAACTGTGAATAAAAACGAGTGATCAGGAATCTGAACGACAGGCACTCTGGGAATTATTTGCTCCGACTCTCCACCCTCCGCCTCGGTGAATCCTCCAGACGTTGTACCTTTTGGGGAATCACTCGAAAGCAGAGGCTGAGGAGAGCGAGAAGCTACAATCATGACAAAACGCCATCCAGGATCCAACAAAACTAAAATCTGAGCGTAGTGTTCCCCGTTAAACCCTTCTTATTGTTCACAATCATTAAAAAGTCTGTTTTTGGCCGCGATAATCCTCAGAGATTTGCTGCTCGGCTCGTCCAGGTGAGAATCGTTGAGGTAAAGTGGACCCCGCCCCCTCATCGCCAAGCTCTCCTCTTTCAAATCAGAACTAGCTCCTTTAGCRTCACAGAAGCAGGAAAAAAAAAAGTTTGGCCGAACCGTTTTAGGAGCTAATTKGCTCGCAGACGAGAATGTGGCTGAAGAATGACGAGGGGAACGAACGTGACTCTCGCAGGCTGGAGACGGTGTGAAGTGACGAGGAGCTCGGCGTGCTGATCTGCAGACGAAGCTTCGGAGGAAACGGACCACAAAACCCTCAGAGACGCATCGCGCTCCCAGAGCGAGGTTAACTGAAGGAGAAGAAAAAAAAACAAGTATAAAAAAATCATTTCACCTTCTTTTACTCAAAATAAAAACCTAATTTTCGGTGAAAACAAGCAGGTGATAAATTATAAAAAGGAACGATAGCGTGTCTTAAACTTGTGTCGACGTTTGAAAAGTAAATAATAAATTTGTTCAAATCTGCAGGGAGGATTAAAACGCAGTACGTCGTGAACATCTGTCTCTGCATCACAAGCAGGTCAATTATGTGGAAGTCATCAATTACCTTCAATAACATCTGAGACACTTCTAGCTGCTTAATCCTCAGTAAAAGCTGCTATTTAGCATAATTATGTAATTAGTTTGCTGTGATTTCACTCTAAACAAATAAAACATCTAAAAGAAGCATCACAGTAAAATTAAAAACATTAGAAATAAATCTGCTGAATGAGGATTGCTGCATGTGGAGGATTAACTTAAATATAAATCAAATAGGTTTTTTTTTTCATTGTAGGTCCAACCTATTTGTAACAAATAATTAAATAATTTCTGCTCCTTTTCGTTTAATGATATCGTTTTTGTGTTTTGTGGAATTAATTAAAGCATTAATACAACTGAATAGAAAATCAAAGAAAAGTAAATTTTTAAAAATTACAAATAAAAATGGCTAAAATATTTTCTATATTTTAAATACAAAAAATGTTATGTAAAATACAAGGAAATTGCAAAATATGCCATATTTTTTATAAAGTTTAGTGTATATTATATGTATTTTGAATGTTTTCTTAGCAGTCTTCATCCTCTACAACATAAATGTTAACATAATGTTAATTAATGTTAACCTTTAACAGCAGCAGATATTCATAAATCTGATCAAATTTCTTAAGGATTTTTAACAACACCAGAAATCTGTTATTCTGCTTTAATTTTCCATAATATAATCTGAAAGGTAAAATGAGTCCAGCATCTAAAGCTTCAGAACACATTTATAGTTTTATTTAATGATTGTTAAATCACCAAACAGTTCAGTTGTTTTTCCTACAAGTTAGGATTTTTTTGCTCGACTCCAAAAAAGGGGCGGAGCCATCATTTTTGAATAACGAAATGTTTTGCTTTGAGGTGTAACTGATATCCAAACAGAACCAGATGTAAACATTTAATATTATTTTTGCGCAGCATAAATTTCGCTCCTATTAAATGAAAACACGTGAAGTTCTCAGGATATTAAACCAACAAGTTCAATTCCGTACATCTCAAAAATTCATTTATCAGACACCCGGTGACAAAGTGAGCTCAACCGACACTGAAAGATGCCAAATGTCTTTAAAAACCACGTCCATGTGGGCCGACATCACCTCTGAGTGACAACAAACCAGACAAACACATTCAGGAAGTCAGCTGATTACAGGAGAAACATGAGGAGGCGTCACTGGTACCAGGTGCTGCTGGACTCTTCTCGCCTCGTTCTGAAGCCGTTCGATCTGCGAGGGCTGGAGCACGCAGCGAGGGAGTAAACACAAGTGACCGGCAGGTAAATAAAAACAAACGTAGAGAGGAATCACAGCAGACCAGGCACAAAACAGACCAAAAACATTGAAAAAGTAGCATAAATTACGTATTTCAGATGATCAGGCTGTAAAAGATTGATAAAAGAAGTCAAAAATAAGGAGAAAAAGGCTCTTTGCTAAAAACAGAGACTCGTTGAAAGTTTCACTTCAACTAAAAAGAGAAAAAAAACGGCACGCTTTCAGCAAAGAACCAAGACTCTTGGGAAAAAGTTTATAACTTCATGGTGGTGAGTTAGTTTTTGTAAGAGCTACGACTCAGATCAGTGAATCATTTAAAATCACGTCTCTAACTCTCACCACCAGGTAAAGAAAGGTAATGTTTGAACRTTTTTCACGGCACACAGGTGTTACCGTCTGAAATGTATCGAGGCACAATCATCATCGATATCATCATCATCATCATCCAGAGCCCAGAGCCAGTCCTGGAGACTGAGCTCCTCCCCTCTGAAAGGAGGAAATCACTTCTGATAGTTTTATTATTACTTATAATATCTGACAGTCATTTTCATTTCATTTGTACGAAACACAAACTTTTACATTTTAACCACAAAACCAGAACAGAAAACCGTCGGCGTTGGACTTTTTCTCTACCTGGTCTTGCTGGGTGGGAGCTGTCGGCTGGGCCTTTTCAAGGACTGGCTGGACTGAACCTTCATGGAGGCGCGGGGCGAGGAGCGTCCGAACTGCTCCGGCGTCGGGGGCTTCTTGGGGATCTTCTTCACCAGCCGGCTAACCCACTTCTGCTGCTCCTCCTGGGAGGTGGCCAACAGCAGCAGGTTCTTGGCTGCTGATATGTCGTAGTTCACTGCAGGTCAAAGAGAAGAGGAGTTTTTTTGTTTTTTTTTTTAACAACCTCGAGGATTTAAAAAAAAAAAAGCACGCAGAGCGTTGGAGCAGCGTACCTTTGCAGGGAGCGATGATCTCCTCCTTCTTGTCCATGTGGTCCTTGTGGCACTTGATGTGGCAGCGCCGGCACTCCAGAGCCGGCGGCGGCTTGAACATGTTCCACAGGGGCTTGGTGCACGCCTCGCAGTTGGTGGGGAAGTGGTAGATGGTCGGGATGAACTCGTGGCCTTTGTGGCAGATGTAGCTGGACTTCTCTCCGATGGACAGCGGCTCCACAGGAAACTCGGGCTCCTTTTTGCTCTCGCCTTCGTTGGCGTAAAGAATCTGCGGGACGGTGGTCGTTTACAGATTTTTGAATCGTCTACGAGAGGAGTGATCAAAGATCCGAGTAAGAACTGACCTGGAATATCCTGGGGATCTCCTTGGCGTCGGCGCGGTACACGTCTGTTTGAGTAACGGGTCTCACGTGGAAAAGTTTGCTGCGACACAGAAATAAATTTTCCATCTTAGAGCTCCAGTTTCTAACATTATATTTGCTGTTGGATGATGAGTTTGCAGGTGTTATACTGACTCTATGTCGAGCACCATGCAGGGAATGGACTGCTCTCGGTCTAGTTCACTGTTGTAGAAAAGGATCTTCTTGCTGCTAACAACAACGTACTACAGAAACAGAACACGAATCAGTGGTAAATCAGACAAATATCCAAATAAAGCATTAATTTTGTTTAATTCAGACCTTTTTCTCCCATCCAAACTTCTTGGTGTTGTTTCTGACGGGAAGAGAGAGCCAACCCTCGAGTCTGGTTTCTGAGTGATGATGTGGAAAGAGTTCAAGATTTAGAAAAGGCTTGAATTATTGTATTTTTGCAACCACATAAATGTTCGATTTCACATAAACCAGGTGTATCTTGAGTCAGAGCAGCACTGAACACAGTTCTGCTAATCTGCTAATAGCAAAACTAGCTGCTCATTTACAGATTAGCTTTTTGTGCTAACCGTTAGCAGACCGATGAGCTTCCACTAAATTAGGTTTGGGTAATTTTAAGTCCACTACAATATTCACAACTGTAAAACATCTAATTTTAAGAAATTTTTCCCAAATTGAATAAAAACTATCCCCTCATACAAGCAGAGCTGGATGTGTCAGGCAAGGGTGTGTTAGCATGTAGCATCTTTAGCAGCTAAACTCCAAACTACGAGCGTCAAAAATAAAAATAACATTTAAAAATATTTAAATAAGGAATACATTGAATACATATAAAATATGGTAGAGAAAGTATTTGCTATTAGTTGTTTGGCTAAGTTCAAACATTATTTACAAAAATACAAACTCAATCAAAGAAACGCTTTTTATTCTAAAAGGGTTAAACTGGAAGTGTTAAACGTTAGACAGATATATAACTCTGGTTGGGAGTGGACAATTTGCCACAGATGATCCCACCCACCTTCAAACTATAAACCAAGAGAAAACTAACAAATTTCATTCAGTCCCTCTAACCATCTTAGCAGTTAGCGTTAGCTTCCTCGACTTTTTTTTTAATCAATCTGTTTAGCTTTAGAGAAGCCAAGATTCTTGTTTAGCAGATTAGTGTTTAGTGAACCTAAACTTTTGGTTACCTGTGTCCACCAATGCAGAGCAGTAAAAATTTGCCAAAAATTATATTTTACACATCAAATATCCCAACGACAACAAAGACAAAAGCGTTTTTACCGGCGTACGCGTCATCGGCATCAAACTCAGGCCCGCTGCTCATGCTGGCAGAATCCATGGACTGAACACTGAGCGTCTGCAGGAGATTCCTCAGCTGCTCGATGTCGCTGTCCTTACTGTCCAGAGCCATCTGCAGCTCGATGCGCATCTGGCTCTCCTCTGCCAGTTGCTGCGATTAAAAAAAAAAACGTGTCAGTTTGGAGAAACGCAGCTCGGGGGTGAAGACGGTGAAACATCAGACCGCTCACCGCCTGCATCTCGTTGATCTCCTTCTGGTATTTGATCATGGAGCTGTTGAGCTTCTCCTTCTCCGACCTCAGCTCCAGTTGCAGCTTCCTGTTCTCCTTCTCCTTCCGCCGCATGTCCGTGTCGTTGCCGCGCCGGCTGCCTCCGCCGACGCCTCGCACCTCTTTCCTGTTCATGATTTCCGCCAGCTTGTTGACAGCCTGCGGACGGGACCAGTTAAATTCATCTTTAGAACTACAGAAAACCGTGTCGACYGGACTACGGACTCTTCAGAACAGCCTACCTGAGTTTTTAGGGTCCTCTCCGACTGCAGCTGCTTCTCAAACATCTGTTTCATCTGATTGATCTGCTGCTCCCAATCCTTCGACTTCCCAGATTCTGGAAAAAAACAACAACTAAACATTAAACCCTGAAAACAGAGGATTTTTATATTTCTAACAGCTTCTGATTGACCTTCATGTGCTTCCTTCAGTTTGTTGTTCAGTTCTTCCTTCTCGTTGGCCAGGTTAGCCACGTCGCTGGTCAGGGTCCTGTTGGCCTCCTCCAGCTGCGCAGCAAACAGAACACACCATCGTAACGTCCGCCACGCCCGTCRTCTGAACACACGTGTTCCTGGAACTCACCGAGCTGATGGTGATGTCCTTCTCGGAGAGCTCCTGGCGGTGGCGAGCCATCATCTCCTTCAGCTCCAGCTCCTTCATTATCTTCTCCTTCTCCAGGTCCGAGTACTGCTCCTCCGCGATGGAGCGAGCCAGCTGCTCTGAGTCGGCCTTCGTCAGCGTGATCTCCAGCTGCGCCGCCAGAGAATCTCTGGAACGGAACCATAGAAACAGAATTTAACCACAAATAAACAACAAATACATGATTTACATTATTAGACTGTAAATCCACCTCTCCTCCTGCAGCTCCTGTAGAGACTGCTGCACGTCTTTGTAAAGCTTGTTCTTCTCCTCACACTCCTCCTTTAGCTCCCGAACCTGTGTCTTATAAAGAGTCTAGAAAAGAGGTGTGAAATTTAAAATGTCAGCTTTCAGAAAGGAAACAATCAAGGAGGAGCATCACGCCTGTAACACTGTCTCTCAGTTTTAAATGGTTCTTAAATAAAAATCAAAGACTTTTCATGGTTTTTCTAGGTGAATTATAAGGCTGGGCGGTATGACCTCAAATTCATATCAGGGTATAAACTGAATCCCTTCACGGTAACGGTATATCTCTCTGTAGAAAATTATCATAAAAAGCAAAGATAATGTAATTTTTAGAGCATTTATTTTGCAGAAAACTGTAATCATAACAAACCCAGTGTCTTTGCTGTACAGCAAATGAACAGAAGTACAAAAGATTAATGTTCAAAACGGTTTCAACAACAAAAACATTTCTCAACTTTTCAACATCAAAATAAAGTGGATGTTATAACCAGTACTTCAATAAAATTAGTCTTTTAGACATAAAAATCAATTCTAAGTTGTCATAAATTGCCTAAAATGTTAGTGTGACGGGACCTTAAGGGGCTTAAGCTGCACACAGTCCTGTCATAAAACTATTTCAGATAACTGGAATGTAAGTGTGGTGAAGCCAAATAAATTAATATCTGCCTGCCATACAATGAGCTTCTGCCTGCTGAACTATCAGCTGCTGCTCTGCTGCGCTCTCACTACACTACACTAGTTACATTAGCAAGATGGTTTTATGACTGAACGAACGTCCACATCTTTTTTTATCATCTCTGTGGGTAACAATACATAAAAAAACAAGTTTTTTCTCCGACAACTTGGGTGTGAAAAAACTACGGTTGTTAAAGCTTTGCTCGCATGACGTGCAGCGGGAGGGGGAATTTAGATGATTTATTCTCTCAATGTGTTTTAAAACACTATATTTCTTCATTTATTTTCATTATATTTCAAACTCCTCCTGCTCAGTTGTCTCCGCACTCGCAGCCCTGTTGACACAGGTGTGATGATGTAACTGACGACAGGATGGTAGAGGGTCAATTTGTACCGTAGGCCAACTTCATATTGTTTCTACCGTCTATCACATATACTGCACAGCCCTAGTGAATTATCAAACCTTCCTGCACTTAAATACAATAAAGGTGTTTATTTTATCAAATAAAAAATGTTTATTTTTAAACTCATTTTAATATTTAGAACATGCATTAGTAGCAGAAATAAATGCAGTTCTTTATAAACATACTACATTTATCTGACTCACAGAGAAATACTGTTCGGCCTCCAGCTGGTCCTGTAACTCCTTCATTTGTCCATCTGTGTCTTGTCGTTCTCTGGAGGCGAAAACAGCAGGAGAATCATTAATTATCTGTAAAAATCTGACCAAACAGGTTGAGAGGAGAGCTGAACAGACTTGCGCAGCTCCTGGTTCTGCTTCTCTAAGCTGCGTTTGATGTCCAGCAGGTGATTGGTTTCCTGTTTCAGCTGCTTCTCGGAGGTTCTCAGGCTGTTGAGCTGCTGGTTCTGGGCCTTCAGGTCGTTCAGGGTCAGGCTGCGCTTCTGSGCCTCCTGCTCGATCTTCAGCGTCAGGTTCTTCACCTGAGAAACACGGGTGGGACACGGAGGACGGTGGGTGTGAGCAGAGGTGAACTTTAATTTGAGATCCACTCGGGGAGCCCTCCTCACCTCCTCGGTGAGCCGGTCCTTGTGTCGCCGCAGCTCGTCCAGTTTCTGCAAGGCCTGCTTGTAGTCGCAGTCCATCATGCTGCTGTGCTTCTCCAGCTCCAGGATTCTGTTCTCCAGACGCAGTTTGGCCGCTCGCTCCTCTGCCAGCTTCTGCTCCATCTCTGCTTGGAGCAGATTCAGTTAAAACGAGAGATCAAACACAAATACGACCGTTTTGTTTCGCTTTGTTCGCCTTTTCTGTTTCTAAATGAAGCCGGCCTCACCCTTCATGGATTCTGACTTGGCGCCTTCGATGGTCACTTTGATCTTGCTCTTGTCTGCCAGCAGAGCTCTGGTGGCTTTATGAGAGGCCCCTTCCTGCTCCAGCTCCTGCTGCAGGACCTTCAGCTTGTAGGTCATGTCGATCTCCTTGTTGCTCATTTCCTGTGCAGACAGGAAACGAAACCAGAGGTGAGGACAAAAAATTAGGATCATTTTAAAGGTTTTACTGTATGTGTTCACCAGTTAAATCTAAGACGGTCCGTGTGATTTTCATTCTTTAAATTCTACTCGATTGGGGTTTAGAAACATTTGGGTCGAGTCTTTTCTGATATACCTTTTCCAGATCAGTGAGTTTCTCCTGGAGCTGCCGCTTCTCAGCTTCAGCTTTGGACAGAACCTGTTTCTGCAGGCGGGCCTCCTCCTCCAAACCAGAAATACGTCCTGAAAAAACAAAAAGACAAGACGACTCAAGAGAGGAATATTCCACCAAACAAACACAAAAACCCTACAGTGTAAAGAAAACTAATTTATTCTTTATTTCTTAAAGAGATCACTTATAAAGACTGTTTAATTGATTCAATTATTAATATCCATCAAAAGACATTGAGATACGTTAACGTTTCAGACATTACTTATTATAACAAACACAAATATCCTTTTAAAAATCAACAAACTAAAAAATGAGCAGAAAAAAAACTCAAAAACTCCTGAAAACTATTTTTCTATACAACTTTTTTAAACACAAAAAGTTTCAGTTGTTCAAATAACCAAATATAACATTAATATAATTCAATATTTCTGTTGCTTTAGAGCAGTTTTAATCCCAGTGGGTTCTGCTCTTTGTCTTGTTAATCTGAAGAATAACTGCTGCAGTTTGACAGCAGGAACCAGATTGTGGCTTCGTGGTTTACCACAATCAAATACAAGACTTTATATGGCAGCTTAGACGCCAGTTCAGTTGGATTATGACTAATCTATTGGCCTAGCCGTTAGATTATTCACTGTGACTGGAAGAGGAAGCTTCAGTCTTGTCTGTAAAACCTCAGAAGTTTGTAAACCCGTCTAAAATCTGAACAGAACCACCAGATTATTTCTCACCTCTGAAGTCACCTGTGTCTGTTTGAAGAGTTGTGATTTTACAATCAACAGTGAACATTGGCGGCCCTCAGTGATTGTGTCGTTAAGCAGCCTCGGTGTGTATTTGTGTGTGTGTGTGTGTTTCACGCACCCATCAGGTCGCTGATGGTTTCCGAGCCCTGGCTGTGCTCCCTCCTCTCGGACTCCAGCGCCGCCTGCAGGCTGATGCACTCCTTCTCCAGGCTCAGCTTGCTGCGCTCCAGCAGGCAGCACTTGTCCTGCAGCTCGCGCACGTTGGCCTCCAGCTGCTGCAGCTGCTTGCTGCCCTCCGTCTGAGCTTTGCGGAGCCTCGTTGCCGCTTCGGACTCGGCCCGCAGCAGCGTGTTGGCTTCCTCCAGCTGACGGGACAGCCATCTTTAAAAACTCATTCACGAGGACGTTTGGGGACATGTTTTGGCCTCAGACTGGGAAAGCTGCAACTTTAAACTACGAAATTTATAAAATACTTGATGAAGATGTGTCTAATCTAAAAAAGGGCATCAAACACCTTCAATTCATTTAGCATGATTGTCCAAGTCTGATAAATTAAGAATTAGCTCACTGACTGTTTGACGTTTTATTCAAGCTAAAACTGAAAAGCTTCTCTTAAAAGAGCTGAATTTGATCCTTAAACAGGCCAAAGAAAAGTGTAACATGTAAATAACATTAACAGACCTGTTTCTGCAGCTGGATGTTCTTCTCGTTGGAAATGTGTGAATTTTGGTTTCTTTTCTTCATGTCGTCCAGCTGGTCTCGAAGGCTGTTCACTGCAGAAAAAAGAAAAACAGATTTTTTWTTTTATTTTAAATAAATTTTTCTGAATACCATAAGGGATACAAAGCACTAGATGTCTCAAATCTTTTAAAAATATGAACCTTTTGAGTTTGAGAAACAGTTTTCGTGCAGTTTCACACTCTGACCAGGTGATGGCAGTGTAACCCAGATTATTTTAATGTTTTAAATTATTTCTAAACAACAAGACAACAAAAAATAAATAAACAAGTGATTTAAACCTCCAGGGTACGCAGAGTGTGTTTGGTACCTTCATTCTCCAGGCAGCGCTTCCTGTCGGCCTCGTTCTCGGCCTTTCGGTGGATCTCCAGGCTCTTGTGCTGCAGCAGAGCCTTTTCTCTCTCCAGCTGCCTCAGACTGGACTCCAGGTTCTTCCTGCTGCTCCCCTGAACGCCCGCCGAAGTAAACATTTAACATTTATCGCTTTAACAGAAATGCTGTGTAATATTTTTAATTTTGTCACAAACTTGCCTCTTCTTCAAGTTCTTTGGTTATTTTTTCTAAACGAATGGTGGCAGCTCTGCAGAGAGTGAAGTTTAAATACAAAGAAAACATTAATAAAAGTTCAAGCTGCTGCACATTTTAACTGCATTCTTGCTGTTTTTATACCTGTATTTGTTGTCCAGATCATCTTTGACCAGCTTGTCATTACTCATCTGGATCTCCAGGTTGTGAAGTTTCTTCAGAAGAGCTGCAGACTGAAAAAAAGCAAAAACTTGAAACGATGATGGTCTTGAATTAAAGTTGATATTTGCCAAATTTGACTCAACTAAAAGTCAAAGAGTTAAAACACATCACTGTTTATTTTACCAAGTAACAAAGTAAATAAAACTCATCATATTCTTGATGGATAGATTCAGATTAGCATTTAGCTCAGCCAATCTTCATAAAAGCTGTTTAATGCAGCTACTAACATTTAAACTCTAACAAAGTAYAAATAAATCAGGATCAGGGGACAAAAATCCCTCTTCTGAGTCATTTTCATTATAATCCAAGTGGATTACAGCAGGGACCTGTGTGGCTGCGTAAACCAACAAGTGTTGTCAAACAACCGGGACCTGGCTGCTGCTGTTATTGTTCTGGTGAAGAAAGTGGGTTTTCTTTTGGTCCTTAATGCTGTTTTTTTTTTATATCAGGACATAACAAATAAATCATCCGGTTCAATTCAAAATAGACTTGGGTGATACGACAGTGTTGTGGTTTCTCTTGATATAGAAATATGGTGACGGTGTTTAAAAACCGTCCCCAGTAAGATTCACCTTTTTTGAGACTGTCAGATTTTGTAAAAAAGAGACTTCAAACTACACAATGGTTTTAAATAGTGTTGATACGTCAAATAAAACCAAATATAAATATTACATGCCACTTATTTTTCTGGACATGATCGTCTTATGTGATGTACGTTGCAGCGGCAGGCAGCAGGAAACAGTATTCATGAAAAAACTCATGAAACTCATGAAAAAAAAATCCAGCTTAATCTGCCATCAGTCTCCTCCTCCTCGTGAGCCGAGCCGAATTCCCACCCCACTTTCTGACCGAGGCCCAAAGTTATTTGACAAGTGCCCAAAAGTCTACAGGAAGAAGAAAATAAAAAGATGCAAAAATTAAATGAAGTTTGGCGGCAAGAGTGGGAGAAAGCAACAACACGGCCTGCCCCTTTCCCACCCTGCCTGGGTAATACCTGTACCAGAGTATTATCAAAAGATAAATATGTCAGTATGAAAAGATCAATACCGCTTAATCCTGATCCAAAACTTAATAATCAATGAAATGAGCCCGGGTCCTTTGGAGGCCAAATCCTCACCTCTACACCATGTTTAACAGCTGGAAAGAGGCGTTTATGCTGATTTTCTGCGTTTGATTTCCTCTGAACATGGCACTGTCTGATATATCTCTAYTTTTGTCCAAAGAACGATGTTCCAGAAGTCAAACTGTTCTGCTACGTTCTTTTTAACCAGACAAGTGCCTTACACACAAACCACACATGTTCAACTTTACCATTTTTTGTCGTAGTTTTTGGTGTAAAGCAGATATTTTATTTGCTGTTCAAGAGGCAGCACTGATAAAAACTGTTTTTTTTAATTGCCTAAACTTTAGCATTGAAGCAAAATGTAGTGACACTTAAGCTCCAGGTATTTACCTCTCCTTTTGAATTATCATGTGCCACTGAGGAGTTGTTGGCAGAGCTCAGTAACCTACAGAACAGAAAACAACTCGTTAACCCGTGTGGAAACAGCAGATCTGCACAGGGTTTTAATGTGTTTAGAGACGGGAGGAGAAGAGGAGGATTTACTGGTCTTCTTTGAAGTAGGTGAAGCCAACAAACGGTAACTGATTTCCAACAAAAGCCTTAGGTGTGGGGAACGTTTCCACGTCGCCTTTGTCATCTTCGATCTCGTCAAAGTTACTGGTGTCGATGTCGCTGCTCAGCTCGGGGACCACAGGAGCCGCCGCTGASGGAAGGAGGGAATCTTTAAAGCTTTCTGTTTTGTCACGCTGACAGAACGAACTCTCTGTTGACAGATGAAACATTAAAAACTGGTTTTGTGTTACTGACTGTCTCTGATGGTGTCGAAGGTCCACTGGTCGTTTTTGAAGAAAGGGTGCCGTTTGATTTCCTCCACACCGTTTCTCCCCAATCGCACGTCCCTCAAAACAAAAACAGCAGCCGTCTGAATCTTCTCGCCAAATAAAAAKAAAAATAAAACCTTTTTCAACTCTTGCTGTTTTTACCTGTCTGTCAGGAAAGCACAGATGATACTTTTGGCCTCTTTGGAGATCTCCACATCGTCGGGGAAGTTCAGGGAGTTCTTGTGGTCCATGATCTTACTGTAGGTTCCCACCAGAGAGTCGGCGTAGAACGGAGTGTCACCTGAGAGACGAGGAGGGGGGAAAAATAATCATTTAATTATTCATTCCAACCGTTCAAACAGAAGCCTTTATGAAGTGTTTACTGACCCACGAGCATCTCAAAAATGAAGACGCCCACAGACCACCAGTCGCATTCCCTCCCGTAGTAGCCGTCTCCTCCCTGAGACTTCAGCACCTCCGGGGAGATGTAGTCTGGAGTGCCCACGGCCGTGTCACAGTGCACCATCCCTGTCTGCAACAATAAAAGGCATCAAAGTCACAGCAAATCCAATATTAAACCATCAGCTTCAACAGTCTAAGAGGGAGAAAATGGGTAGGGTTAAGGCCTCCACATTCATCTAAACCGCTAAAAATTGGTTCTCAGTAGCTWTGTTTACATGTGCAGATCAGATTGAAATGTATTCGGATTAAATTCTCCAAATGTATCGTTTACATGGGCACAATCTGATCATGACAAATGTTTACAAGCACCAGGCTTTTATTCGGAATAGAAGCACTGACATGCACAGTTGTTAACTTTCCMTAAAAAAAACTTGAGCTGCAGGTGATGCACAGATTTTTTTATTTTTTGCGAAGCAGCACAAGCTGTTTGTCATCCTTTTTTACTGAATGAGAGAACAGGAGGAAAAGTTCTGTGCTGCTGGAAACAGAGCTGCTGTCCCTCCCTCCACAACTGACCTGACTGTGCATGTCTGCTGACTTCCTTCCATCGGTTTCTGCAGAAACCGATGGAAGGAAGTCAGCAGACATGCACAGTCAGGTCAGTTTTCCAGCCAGAATAAGGTGATCAGATTAAGTGTTTACATGCACGTTGTTCAGATTATCAATCAGCATAAAACACCTCTCTCGTTCTGATTACAAATTCATTTGGATCGAGCTGAATCAGGTCAGAATAATTCAAATGTGGACGTTTGCATGACGCATTTTTATTCAGAATGGCCGTTTAATCTGATTACTTGTGTCCATGTAAACGTAGCTACTGTTGCAGTTTCATGAAGACAATTGCTTCATTTAGTTTTTCCACCTCCGCAAATTATTCTGTGATTGGTCTGAAGTTTGTGGCGTGTTAGTTTATGTCGACAGCGATAACGCTGCAAAATCCAACAAAAGTAACCGGAAGCAGACATTTATTAAGAGTCTGATGAACAAAAACTCATGGATGGAGATAAAACAGACATTGTGCACAGAGGAATGTGTCAGCAGAAAAAATAAATAAATAAAACAACACGGTTGTCTGGAGGGAGTCACTTATCGTAAATTATAATTTGCTTCATAAACATTATTAAGATAAGAAATAGAARAATCGGTGCTTTAACCGGGACATAATTATGGACAAAATAACAGCTGATAACAGAGTTTTTGTTTTTTTTGTTTGTTTTTTTACACAGTGTAGACTCCTGAGGGAAGAAACCCCGTGTTGTAACGTGTACCATWACAGGAGAGACTTTTTTCTTTTCTTTTTTTAATGTAAATTAGAATTTTACTAATCGTGTCCAAATTCTTCCTCCATCACTGCAAAGTTTGTTCCTAAATCAAGACGTAACTCCTAAAAACCCTCAGAGCAGCTCTACAGAAGGTCTTCAAACCTCTAAATGAAAACATCTCATTTGACTCACAGAGTCCATTTTCATGCAGGTGCCGAAGTCAGCCAGCTTCAGGTGTCCGTGTCGGTCCAGCAGCATGTTGTCTGGTTTGACGTCCCGGTGAATGAAGCCCATGGAGTGAATGGAGTCCAGAGCCATCACCACCTCGGCTGCGTAGAACTTGGCCCATTTTTCCGGCACGTCGTAGGTGCTGGTGAGGTTGACCAGGTCCCCTCCAGGCATGTACTCCATCACCATGTAGAGGTAGTGCTCGTCTTGGAAGGCACAGCACAACTAAACGCACAAACGAGGCTGCGGTGAATAAAAACACTGATCTGCGTTTTGTCATTGAAACAAACAAAAAAACACACCTGCACGACCCAGGGACTGTTGGCGAACGCCATGATGTCCCTCTCCTCCCAGAAGAACGCGGAGTCGGAGCGCTTGATCATCTCGAACTTGCTGAGCAGCTTCAAGGCGTAGACTTTCTGCGAGGCTTTGTGTCGAACCTGAAGGGTTGGGAAAGAGAAACGATTCTTTAGGATGGACTAAAACATGCAGGACCACTGCTTTAACAGTGAATGTTTTTAAGCTAAAATGACTGGTTAAAACAAACTAATAATTAATGCCTGCCTCTATAAAGCTCGTTACCCTCTTTTTTTCCCCCCATCACCTGGCGGCCGTTAACTGACAAACTGAAAACAAAATAACTTCTCCTAAATCAGCTGAAGTTACATATACCGCAACATAAAAAGAGCTTTTTTTATGTAAACAATTCAGTCTAGAGAGKTTCTGCTTTGACGTCACATTTATCCCCCGAGTGAAACAACATTCACTACAGCTCCAGCTAAACCAGGAAGTGGAACAAGTATGTGTGCGTCAGCCCACACACTGTTAAGAACTTTCCAAACGTTTATAGTTGTTTGATGCAAATCCTCATATTTAACATGCGTAAACAAAATAAAGCTGTTTTTTTCTTCCTCTACTCACCAGTTGGACTTCACCAAAAGCTCCTCGACCGATAATTTTAACTTTTTCAAAGTCCTCAGACTTCATCTGAAGGTCTCGCAGGCTCCCGACCACTTTCTCATCTAAAAGATAAAAAAAATTAAAATAAGTCAATAAAACTCGTGTGTTCATTAAATTCTAGTTTGTTTTTAAATCACCAACTCACATCTGTTTATAAAGGTGTCAATGTTTTTATTCTTGCGTAGAGCCGGGTAGTCCAAGTCCAGGACCAG
Organism: Austrofundulus limnaeus; assembly: GCF_001266775.1. Classification (NCBI taxonomy): domain Eukaryota; kingdom Metazoa; phylum Chordata; class Actinopteri; order Cyprinodontiformes; family Rivulidae; genus Austrofundulus; species Austrofundulus limnaeus. The sequence goes on along the minus strand of NW_013952404.1, from coordinate 529,318 downwards.
AGCGTTTATAGAGTCCTGAATACCAAACAAAAATAACCGTTTATTAGRGATTTAATAAATAAACACGACAGAAACAAAACAACAAATATCAAAACAACAATCACATAAAGAAAGGAGCAATTAGATGATTAACATAAAACATAGGAATGTGTCTGAAAATAAAACAACTGCATTATCTTTGTCCATCTTCCTCCTCTGACAGCTTTTTAAAAAACCTGGTGACTCATCATCCTCTGCAGAAACATCACTAACCGTTACATAACAAAACCAGAACCCACTCTTCATACACAAGTTCAAAAATGAGGCAACACAAAGCTGCAAATCATGACAAAACACTTCCCCTTCCTTTTCATCTGYAAGTAAAAACAGGATCAAACGAGTGGCTGTTTGTGTTTTACGTAAACTGTAAATAACTGATTTATTTTTTTTTTTTGCAAATATATTCATGAGACTTCAGCTGCAAGTTGAGTTCACATCCTGACCCTATCTCTGAGGGGTTTCTTTTCTTTCTTTTTTTTTTAATTTGCTTTTTCTCACCACTGAACAGACGCGAAACATTTCCAAATCGGTTCGAATCAGGAAGTCTGGGTGAAACCTGCGAGTTTTCTTCTCAGAGGTTTCATTCAGCGGCGATCCAACCGCAAAGAGACAAACTACGCGCTGAGAAACACTCGACTGAAAGCCGGGGACGAGGCGGCCTGACTCATTTCTCCGTCTGTCTGAGATTCAACCGTCAACAAAAGATGAGCAAACATCGAGACATTTAGATAAAATAAGTCACTTCTGATTCAACCGGGAACGGCGTTTAAAAAAACGTGTCTTTTAGTCACAAAAACAAGAAACAATCTGAAAGGTTTTTACTTTAAAAGCACACCTGAATATCCGTAGCTGCACCTAAAACACAAAGTGGACTGAGCGAGATTTCATGTGTGAAAATGTGACAGAATGACTCAAAACCATTTAATTCATTTTTAGAAGATTCAGATGTAGGCAGCAGACATTCAGATGACAGATTAAATGCCCTCGAGCTTCAACTTCCTGTTCTGTGAACTCTGTTCTTTAAATACAAAGAAAAATAGAACAAACAAGAGCATATATGGTCAGGAACAAGAGACCAGAACTTAGCTGAAAGTCATCAGAGATGTTAGAGACRGATCATAATTCTAACTATTATTGATAAAAATCACTTATTTTACATATTCAATCTGGAGTGGATTGTTTGTTTATGCAACGTTCATTTAATTTATATCAATATGTTCTTTTTAACCTGATAAGATTTCATACTTTAGTGTCACTTTGTGGATGTTTGACCTGGGGGGTTAATGTGAGGAAGTCATTAGACAAAAATAAATAAATAAATAGATAAACGATCCTATTTGTTACATGGAACCATAAGGAAACCATCCATCCGTCAGCAGCTGTGCATTCCTGAACGTTCTGTATGAAAACCGGACTCTGACCCGGTTTGCGTTCACCTTCTGTGAACTCAGAACCTCTCTTCCTGCTCGCGCCGTCGTCCTCCGGCTCAGCTGATCAGCACTTCCCCATTAAAGGACTGACCTCACACAAAACTACTATTTAAGGAGAAAAAAATACACACCACACGACGAGGGGGGTGGGGGTGGAGATTGCATCTGCGCGCACACACGCACACACACACACACACACACACACAAGAGGATCTCCCAACAAGCGCAGTAATACAGGAAACAATCCACCCCACCCCAGGGCCGGCAGATAATTTCAGTGTCATGAAGCTGATCTGAGTCATTTCCTCTGGAGCCGTATTTTTTCTTTGTTGCTACTGAATTCAACACCAGCTATGAAGAAAAACAACAATAAAATGAGCTGCATTGTTTACAGCCACGATAAGTTGGATTTTTCAAGTTTAAAATCAGTACCGATCCTTATACTGGTACTGGTACTGGGCCCAATACAAGTGTTTTACTGTCATAATTGTACAAAAATGTTCAGAACAGAATGTGCTGCAGTTTGCATTTCAAGTGAAAAGTTTGTTCCATCATGAAGTTAAACAAGTTGGGGGAAAAAATCTGTTATTTTTATTTATTTTAAAATTTTGCAACTGTTTATCATATTTGATTTCATCCAGTCAGAGGGGATGTAGAGTCWCCTTGTTCTAAATRGAAGAAATGTGTTTTTATAATGTTTAAGTTCTAATCAGTATCTGTTCCAGTGAGTACACAAATCAAATGTGTCGTCTTGATGCTGATAAAATCTGTCTGCGTGTCTGAAACATTTTATTTAACTGAACTCATAGGATCTGCAGAACACCAGACTCAGCAGAAAATCAAATATTTGGCATTTTCTGGGTGAAAACTTAAAAGWTGCTCATCTGCACTAAAGAAAAAAAACAGGAACAGAAAGGATGACTCTGAACCATTGACTATGACGTAGAAAACACACAAATAAACTTAATTATATCACATTAAAATGATGTTTACATTAAGTTAGTTGTTTTAAGTTAACTTGTTACTCTAGTTCAGATTTTAATAAGTTGAGTCAGTATTTTAATGTGCATTATGCTGCAAAACAAGAGTCTTTAAATGTAAYCAGATGCTTTAAATTATTTTGGGTTTAAGAATAACTCAAAACAAATCCTTACTATTTATAATTTACTATAAATTAAACATTTCTTTTCAATAATCCTAGATGAAGTTTTAATATTCTCTCAGGCACCCTTTCGTAAAGAAAATCATTTTCTAACAGTCCRTTTCAAAGCACAAAACAAATTGTGGCACTTATCTTGAATTATAATTTGCATCACGAACATAAATAAACAACAGATGAAGCAGTTTTAYACTGAGTATAAGATAATTAGTCTGTTTAGTTGAGCCTGTTTTCAAATTAAAAGCAGAAAATAAAGATTACAGCTGCACTGACAGATAATCGGCAGTGAAGGTTGCTGAGTCATCGCAAAATCACATCTTTTATTTGTCTTTATCTAAATAAACAACAGAGTTTTAGCACGATTAACCCTTTAGGCTGTTTGTTTTATTATGGACCCACAGCTGACGTCAGACGAAAACTTTCAGCTTTTTCAGTTATTTCTGTAAATTTTACACTTTAATGATTTAACTTTATTTACAAATTTTCTCAATGCACTGAGATCTCTTCAGATCYTTGAAAAACTTCCTGCAATTTTAGCTTTTAGCAACTCTTTTGCTAATTGTAACCGAGTCGTTTTGAACTCATTTCACCTAAACTTTGTTCTTTTAAAGCTCATTCTTTATTACTATTTTAAACCGTCTAAATTATGCAAATAAAGTAGAAAAACAAAAGGTATTTTAAAGAGGGTTATTGTGTTCYTTTTTTATGATTAATTTAATTTCCTGCTTTTGTTTATTGTGTGTTATTACTGTGTTTTATTCTTGTATCATACTGCTTTTGGGGACTACAGATGAAAAATATCCATTTGGCTAATTCTGGCTTTTTTAACTTGTGTATAGGGCTGCCATGATTAGTCGACGACTAATCGACTATTAAAATAATCAATGACTAATTTAATAATCGATTAATCGTTTTTTTTTTTGTTTTTTTTTTTGTTCTTTACTTTGTTTTTCTCTCCAAACTGTTTTGACACCTTCCACTGCCACATCTGCCTTTCTGTCCTTGACACACATGCTCAGTAGTGG
>NW_013952404.1:523526-524790 GCF_001266775.1 Austrofundulus limnaeus | reverse complement strand
ATATAAAATTTATTTTACGATTGATTAAAAGACCTTGAGACTGTTTGAGTAATAACAGTGAAACCCTGCAGGAACGAGCGCACACAAAATGTTTTTGTTTGGGTTTGTTTAAGAAAATCAAACAATGGTGCGTAGCTGTTCTGGTGACGCGTTGTGTTGTTTAAACACCGCTGGCCGCTTGTTTAACACTCAATAACACACTTGAACGCGCACGTATACGCGTGCGTGGAAAGCGTGCGGGAGGCTGCGACTGGCTGAGGTGGGTTAAAAGTTGTGTGGACGTGTGGGAGCCTCCTCTGCTCGCTCTCATCTGAAGCTGAAAATAAGTCTCAGGTGGCAAACCGTTGAAGACAGGAGGCACAATCTGCCCGAAACAGGACCAGATTTTTCTTCATTAACCACCAAACGTCTGCATGAATCAGTTTGTGTTCCTCCTCTAATTCAACAGCTTCCATAATTTTAGGTTATAAACCGAGTCAGCAAAAATCTAAAGGAGGGGTAACGTTTGTCTCGTCATGAGCTGAATATTGTCTTTAGAAAAAGATTTTTTTTTTTTATCTAGTGTCATAAAAATAATCTGCATCGCAAATATCTTTATGGACACGACGTGCGTTAAAGATTTATTTTTCCATTCTTGTTTCTATTTTTAAACCATACGGAAATCAAAAGTGTAAACAGGACTCAACKATTTTATTACTTAACTTCCTGAAAATAACTGTAACTCATCAGAGTCGACTACAAACGGTTCACATTATCCTTACAGTCCTCTTAATTAAAGTTCAACAAATGATAAAGGTTTAGCATTTATCCAAACGTGCTGCAGGTCATTAAAACCCAGTCTAATAACTTTTGCACTTAAGAGGAAAACTCTTTATCTTCATAAAGATGAACATAAAACATTTATTCTACGATATACAAGTTTTTGGTGAGGTCTCCAACCAATACCTCAAGAGCTCATTTAAAGTAGCTCAGCAGTGTTTATGAAAATTTAAGAGTAGAAAAATTGAATTTGTCACTGACCAAACAAACTTTCATTTATATCCAATCAATCCATAGATGTCCCTCCCCMYTGGTGTCACTCAAACAATCTAGGGCTCAGCATAGTCGAGCGGCAGCCGACCAGACGATGCGTGGTCACATGGTTGTTCGTTGTAACACACTTTATATACCTCCTTGAGACACACTGTGCCGGGAAACCTGCAGCATACGTCACTGCGTGGGTTTTCTTCCCGCTGGAGTCTACGATTGGGGGTGGGGTGGGGGG
>NW_013952404.1:515859-522113 GCF_001266775.1 Austrofundulus limnaeus | reverse complement strand
GTGCCAGACTTATTTTGAAAACATTTTAAAATGCTTATTTCAGAACTGCATCTGAGACCACTTGAGACCGCGTTGGCACACTTTTCCTGAAGATAGAAGAGTTTGTTGAATCTGACGTGACATGTTCGTACGAACCCTTTGTACGAACAAAAGTAAGAGAAATTTAGGAGAAGAATATGAACATGTTCTTGCATGAGGCCCAATGTTTTGTGTATGTTCAAGCAAAACAAGCTCATTCCAGTAGTTTGGGTTTAAGTTTAAAATTAAATGTTGCAAAAAGTGAAAGTAGCTCTTACAAAGGCTGGAGATCCCTGGAGATCGTTAATATCACCTGTGGTGGAAAACAATGTTTACTCAGATTGAGGGCTGCACAATATATTGCAAACAGCCAGTGCAATATGCTTATCGCCAAAACTGCATAAATTACAATAAACGATTGGCTCCAATGTTTGCATCTGTGTGGTTTGTCAGCATTAATCTGATAAATAAAATGGACCAGAGAAACATCAAATCATAATCACTCCATCATGTTGTAATTAAAATTATGTATTAGTTGTTTTTTGCTCTGAACCCAGAGCAGAAAAACATCAACACTTAAGTATTTTTTGATTTAGCACAAGTCATACTGTCATCGCAATATTAAGCACCGTTATCGCACATTGGAGGTTTTCTTCATATCATGCAGCCCTACTCAGATTTAAAACGCTGTTTTTAAATAATCGTGCAAAAATATTCAGAATAACTTAAAATGTTTAACAAATCTTTTTTTTAAAGCCTGTTTGGATAACAAAAAAAAAATTAACGTGGTATTTTTGTCTATTTTTATTGCACGATAGGCATATTTTGTTAGCTTGAGAGAGAGTTGTACCAGATGTTTTTCCATCTTGAGCCAAGTTAACCAGCTGCTGGACTTTATCAAAACACAAGTAGAAGAACTCGACGAGAGAAAGAATACGTTCACGTTTCCCAGCTCGAGTTTACTGGACGGTCTTCGGTTATCAGGATGACATTTTTCAGGTTCACGAATCCAGGAGATGTCTTTCACTGGAGTGGAGCAAATAAAAAAAAACACCACACAAAAGAGGGCCTGGCTGTCTCTCCAAAAGGATGTGTGGAGCAGAGAGACTGGTTTGTTTTGACGAAAAAAAAAAAAAACTGGCCGGGGCCACCGTCCCTCGTGCCTTATAAGGCAGCGTTTCTTTCCAGAGAGCACGCTGAAGCTGAGACTTCTGCTGCTGCTCGCCTGAGAGCAACCACAGTGCACGCCAGAGATGAAGCAGATTGTCAGGCTGGTTCTCCGAGAACGAGACGAGCAGGGGTTACCCCTCACCCTCCCCCCCACAAAAGAGACACACGATGAAGGAAACAGGTCTAATGGGAGAGGAAGAGAAAAGGTGTGGCGAGAAACGCTGAGTGAGAATTTCTTCAGTAGATGAATGAGAGAAAACAAAGAAAATGTGCTGAGAAATGTTTAAGCAGAAAACACAGGAGAAGGGCCGGTTTGAGGGAACACTTATTATCCATGACAAACACATTAAACTGGAGCTACAATCAAATTAAAAATAAACAGGCAGTGTGTGAAAAAAAAAAAAAACACTCACGAGGGGCAGAAAGAGAGACAAGTAAAAAGTGAAAGGGGAAAGTGCAGCCATTCAGAGGGACTTTGAGCTCCATATATTGCTGCCAACTATTTACTCAGTGAGGTCATTTTTCTTCAGGGACGGCAGGAAGGCAACTTAAACAACTTCTAATYTTTTTTTTTTAATCTTTAAAATGTCATTACTTCAGCTAAAGGAGCCAAGAAATCCCTGAACTTTATTCCAACCAAACAATCGTCACCGCAGCGTGAACAAAGTCAAGTTTGTTGGCGTTACGGTATCATTTATGAGATATTTATCCAACGGTTTGTGAGGTTTCCTAATTTAAAAGTCAGAGAAACGGAGCAGGATCAGCTGTGTTTAGGAAAGCTGACAGATGCAGATGATTTCTCTCCCCTCCAACATAAAAACATCCTCCTGGATTATTGACTGAAACAGAAGAAACCTGAAATGAATTACCGGGTTTCTTTCACAGAGCGGGACCAAATTAAAGTCAACAATGAAGCTTCTTGATGTGTGTTCTTTTTTTTTAGCTGTTGCCAAGCTACAAAAGAGCAGGGAGGGGGATTCGTGCTTCATATGAAGTTATGAACAATTATCGAAGCATCTCGAGCATGTGCGTTTTTATTCAACCTGCAAAAACAAGGGCAATGCCTGAGCTCTGAGTTTGTGTGTCTGAATCCGTGACCAGCGAGAAAACTTCTTGATGACAGCGGCGAGGCGGCTAAAAATGGAAAACTGCAGCCTGCTTCTCTCCTACGCATGCTTCCCACTCGGCTTTTTGTCTCCAACACTCGGCACCTCTCTGCTCGGCGCTCGTGTGCAGGAAGTAAACACACCGGCGGTGTTCGAGTCGGTTCTGTTAAACGTTTTATAAAAGAGGGGGATGACAACGAGAGCTTTTGTGGCGAATCAAAGAGAGAAGAAAGAGGGGGGTGCCGAGGGGTCCTGAGCAGGATGGAGCCCATTAAAATAAAGAGAGAGGTTGAACGTTTTAGAGACGAGGCCGATCTGTGTGTGAAGGAAGGCATTTCATGATGAAAAAAGACTGAGACAAAGGTGGTTTGGGTCAAATCTTGTAACTAACATGATGCTCAGTCTCAYGAGAGCTTAACGTGTTGAGGATAATTCTCAGCTACTACCACGACAATATCCGTCAAACTAACTGTGTTAGAGACATTTTTTTGTTTAGCTGTGGCAGCCATTTTGAGTCGACTCCAAAACTTAGAAAGTCGTAGACCAGGGCTATTCAACCGGGGGCCACAGTTACTGCAACAGCTGAGGGGCCGAACATCCAGCAGTTAAAGGTATTATGTAAATAAACCAAGTATTACAAAGATCTTTTACCTTTGAAATAGTTTATTTTGCTGCATTTAATCATGAATAAAAAAATACAGAACCATATGTAATAAAAGTAGTGATAATTAAACAACAAAAAGAACACATTCTGCCTCCTATTTAACACAAATAATATTTTGACATTTCTGACTTGCCAAATTTTTAAACCAATTTTATTTTTCACTTTCATAGTTTTATCTTCAACTGCTTGAAGTTTTATCTGTCTTGGGTGTTCATTGAAATGGTTTTTATCAGCCTCTAGCCATGATTCTGATGTTTCTGTAGATACCAAACACACCTATAAGCTGTTTCCATTGCAAATGTGCGCAAAACTTTGTCGATATTCTGTTAATGTCGAAAAACAGTTTCGCAATTGTGGTGTTACCAATAACAAATGCTATTAAAGTCACGCGTGACTACGCTTGTTCTCACAATATATCATTACAAACATGGTGGCAATGGATGTAAACACATGTATATTGCTACCACGACACTAGCGCTCATCATCAGAGGAGACGTCGATGTCTTATCGAGGCTTTTGAGCGACAAGTCTCTTATACATGGGAGCAGCTACGTGTGCTGTGTTTCTGGGAAATTGTAGTCAGTGAGTTTACTACTTTCTTTTACAACTTCAGTGATTTTACTACTACTTCTACTTCCTGTTATCTTCTTCTTTGTCGTCTTTTTCGCCAGTTGAAACAGCCGGTTCTTGATCAAGTGACTCCCGTTATGCGAAAAAAGCGTTTCCATTGTATTTTTTGCAAAATACACCAATTTTCAATATGGCCGTTGAGCCATTGAGCAAATTTATTTTTGAAATTCTAATTTGCGCATTTTCATGGTCAACGGAAATGCAGCTTATGTCTAACTAAAAGAACTTAAGAGTAATTCAAGTAAAAAACCAGGGTTTGGGCTTAAGAGATGAATGAACCAATTGGCGGGCCAAACTTTGGTCACTCGCGGGCCGGATGTGGCCCGTGGGCCGCCAGTTGAATAGCCCTGTCATAGACACACGTCCAGTGTGTTTCACTAAAATTTGTTCACTGGTTCATGAGATATTTTCCATCTTACAGACAAAAACACAACACCTGACAACTGTTGGGTTTCCATTAAACAAACAAACATGCAGCTTTCTCATTAAACCTTGCAAAAAAAAAGGGGATTCAGTCTTTTCTATTAACTGACTGGAAGCAAATAAACCAGCATTAATGTCGATAGAGGTTGAATTGTTTGGAGTTTCAGCAGAAAGTCAAAGTCATGGAGCTTCTATCGTCCAAACTTGAAGGATCAAATTAAGGGAAGACCCTTAATTCCGATGATGTCACTGAGAAGCTGCTCAACCTAAAAACAACTAGTTAATATTTACCAYGTCATGTGTTTTAATCCCAACCTCCAAATCTTCGAGTTATGAACAAACAAAGCAAGAGTAGAAAAAACTAAATCAACTTCTCTTATTATTTGGAATAAAACCWCAAATCCAGTAATCAGACCAAGAATTTCAAAACGTCATCCCTCAAAAAGAAGCTAAAACTGAAGGAGGTGGAAAAACAATACTGGCGCTGAATTACAAAACACAGAAAAGAAGTTTGAAGACCTCTTGTATCCAGGGAGATGTAAAACAACACACTRCGCTTCCAGCGTTTATATTCGTATTTTAAAAAGTTAAATCCTGTGGAAAAAATGTTGACGACCAACCAACAGAAGAAAATGTTTTGGAAAGTTTGGAATCTAAACGCATGAGAGGATCTTCTTTCCCGTTTAAGCTCAAAGTTATGATATATACACACAGTGGTGAAATGTTTTTTTTTTCCACTGCAGCTCCAAACTCACCAGGTTCATCTGCTGGTCTTCACACAGAATCAAGTCAAATACGAAATATTAATTTGGATTTTTACTAACAAACACGTCCGACTGTTACATTGTGGTAAATTTTACATAACATTGTTTATTAATGTTCTACATATACAAGAACTGGACCAGGCTGTAGCTAATTAAAGCTATAGTGTATGTCTTAATGCTCATGTACATATATTGTTGCATGGTTGTTCACATTGTAATTTAAGTGTGATCCATCAGACTCCAGTGAACAGCCCATAGTTCGAAGAGCAGAAGAAGACGTGATGCCAAATGCAGCACGCCTTGTTTACAGAAGTAAACATGGATGCTGCATGTTAGCATGTGTGGATTGATTCTGAAGTGCAATCAGAGCCAAATAAATTATGCCTGTTTTGTACAATGTTTACATTTGATCCTGACGCTGACCCAGGTGCAGAATTACAGTTCTGGAACGGGAACGATGTACCGAAGGTAGAAACAAACTGGGCTGCAACAACACATCGATATATCAACTAAACGATTTAATTACATCAAGACAAAACAAAATGTGAACTGAATCTAAATGGCATCATGACAGGCTTTGTGATGGAGAAACACCGCATCGTGATCCAAACAAGTCAATATGATATCATATTGTGATAAAGCTGGTGATTTACACCCCTGGATCCTGGTGTACAAACATGATGGCGTGAACTGTCACTCATCCAGGATAAGACTAATCTATAAAGTTTTAAAAAGAAGGAGCAGATGGATTTCTGCTCTGTAGATGAAGATGAGTGGAGGTCCAAGCTTTAAATTTGATATCAATAATATCAATATCTGGATCTATCYACATACCTCCACCTCAGTGATGTAAAGTTTGGATGAAATGTGACATAAAAACGTCTGATGTCATTTAGGATCACATAAAAAAGAAGGGTCAGATTTGAAAATAAAAACAAACAAAACAGTATGTTAGTATATGACTAATAGCTGACAACTAAATACTACCTTTGTAGTGTAAATTGTTTTTATTTTGATGTCTGATCACAATAATGAATGTGTTTTTAGGTAATGACTCTTTTAGAGCCTCTGTCTCTCCAGGGCAGAAACTAAAATATTAAATCATCTTATGAAAGAAGATGTTTGGTCAAACTTTTAACATATGGGAGATTGTGAGATTGTGGATTAGGGGTGACTCTTAGCTACTACCACATTAAACTTTAGCTAAGTTTTAGTAAATTGTACTGCTATTTTTTTTTTGTCCAGTGATTAATACATGAGTTTCATTGAAAATGAATCCAGTGGGGGTCCGCTGCTACTCGGCCCCCCGGTGGGGTGTGCGGCTGGCCGCCGGCGTGCTGGGAGTTCCCGGGGTCTGGGGCTGGGCGCTGGGGTGTGTGCCGGCCTGGCCTGGTGACTGCCTGTTGGGGCTCGGGGCCTCTGGGCCTGTCGGGCTTTGGCCTAGAGGGGGTGCGCCCTGGGGCCCGGACCTCTGTGCCC
>NW_013952404.1:511998-514980 GCF_001266775.1 Austrofundulus limnaeus | reverse complement strand
CTTCTAATCACTATTTCAGTCTTTCTATCTTTCTAATTACTTCTCTGTTTTTCTCTCTCTCTATTTTCTCTTCACAAAAAAAAATCATAATGGTGTGGAGAGGTTGGCTATAAGAGGAGAAGGGAGGCCATCCAGAAAAAAAAAAGAAAACAAATCCAGTGGTTGATGAGATATTTTGTTACCAGACAAAGACTTTTTAACAACAGATCTCTGAGATCCGTTAGAGCTCAGGGCTCAAACTGGGAATGACTCTCAGCTACCATCACACCAAAGTTTAACTCAGTGTCTACCATTTGATGAAATATAGCAAGCTTGGATTTCGTAGTTAAAAATTGTTACAAATTCCTCGGTCTGCCTTTTCTCTTAGTGTTAGCATTAGCATTAGCTGCTCTGCACTGCCTTCCACCCCTGGGCTTACATGCACGCCTGATAGTGAAAGTATTAAATGCAAGAATATGCCATCATCAAATGGCACTAATTACAGTAACTGCAAAGGGTCAAATACTAATTGATRACAGTTTTTCAGACGATTAATTGCACACAACACGATTTTGGCCAACCCCGATAAACATTGGTGTCAGGTCAAATAAACCAGGGCATAGTAACAATATTTGTTACATTACTTTTATCCATTTAAGTACATTAAACTCACTCTTTTGTACCAGCTTATGTTGTCATTTTAATTAGTGTGCAATTAATCCAGAAAATCTTCTCAGGACCCCACCTTGCTGTTTCAGGACCCCATGGTGGGACCCTAACTTTGGGAACCACTGGTCTACTTGACAGACTTAGGTATGCATATCCTTCAGCTACAAAAAGTCAAAAAAAAAGTCAAGAAACTTTGCAAAATACTCCTGATTTTACCCACTTTGTCACATAAATGGTATATTTTCTTAATAAATTGGCAAGGTCAAAATGAGACAGGAAGTGACATCAAAGGGGAACTGTGAGAAAACTAAGTTTTGTTTATCTAAACAATAACTGAACTGATTCTTCTTTATCTCTATGATAAAATAAACATCAAACTCTTCTCTACAGGCTGTGTTGTTAACCGTAGCAGCAATGCTGTTTACATGCAGACGTTTCCCTTTGATGTCACTTCCTGTTACTTCACACTTCTCATCTCCAAAGTGTGAACATTAGATGCCACAGTTGTAGGTGCAAATCTGGTGTTTACAATCATGAGAGTTCAACCAAGATGTGTCCAGTGGTGCATGGGATATTTTGCTAACATGACAACAGAGGTGCAAAAACATTGGTTTTGCCCTTTAAAATATTAAACTATGTGTAAGTGCCACAGCTGGTGTACATATCCCTAATTACTAAACTGAGTGGGAGTTTTGTCCGGAAATATTAGTCCCAGTTAATCCTAATCTGCAGACACGCTTCAGAGAGCCCCAAACTGTGCTGTCTGCCCCCGGTCTTAACCATTAATCAGGCTRTCTGAAGTACACATCCACCGTCACGTTTAACTCAACATAAACATGGCAACAACAACAAAAAAARGGGTGTCTGGTTTCAGCCCTGACGTGAGCATTATGTGACTGCAGGTTCCAGGTGATAGACGGCACCATTAATATTCTATGAGGTGTATCCCGTTTTTTGTTTTTAAACTCACCAGCAAACTTTCCAGGTTTATGGCGGATCTGGGGTCCCTGATCATGTCCTCCAGCTTCTTCAGCCGGGTTTCCATCCTCCTCTCGGCTCCCAGCGACATGACGGCTCTGTTTCAGAACTCAAACCAACTTTACAAAAATAAAATAAAATGTTATCCTCCGCAACAAAAGTGCTGTTTGGTGTTTTTACATGGAGCCCGCTTTTGTCCCTGGCTAACTGCCGAAGGCCTGGCGGAGCAGCCTTGGGCTCTCAGCCCACCCAAATCGCTTCCAAAAAATGGGAATAGTTTTAAAAAAAAAAGCACGATGAGAGGAGATTATTCCCAAAAGAAATAAAAAAAATAAACTCCAAAAACTAGCCGCTAAATTAGCATGCTAGCTTTAAGTGTCGAAGCTGTGGTTACCTTCCTGTTCGGCGAAAGATGCATTTTTTTTTCCCACCAACTCCGCCGATAAAGTTTGAATATGGTGATAGCAGAAGCAGCAACAGGCAAGGCAAGCAGGGCGTTTTCCCTCTCCTCCCCTTCTTTTTTCTCTCCCCCASCTCCGGATTTCGGGTCGTTTGTGGGGAGAGAAAAAAAAATCCTTGAGTTTCAGAGCGAATTCCGCCTCGTTTCACCCCATTCAACGCCGCCTGGAAGCCCGTTAAGAGAGTTTACCGTCGTCGGCTGTCACAAGTCATCTGCTCTCCCGCGCCGAGTTTCTAACCAGCAAACCCTCCGCTTCGAGCTCAACTCCCGCTGGCATTTTCGCATTTGTCCCCCTCGACTCGTTCAGGGATGTAAAGACAGGAGGAAAAGRAAAAAAAAGAGGAAAAAAGTTCCCGAGGAAATAGTCTTGCTTCGCAGTCCACTCACATCTACACAAACTGAGCGGAGGCTGAAGAGACTCTTCTCCTCCCCCGGACGTCAACGCTAAAGAACTACATTACCCAGAATCCCTCGCTTCGCTGTTCTAGATTCACGACCAGGAACTGCCTGGAGTCTTGTCAAACAAGCGAAATACTCGTTTTCTGACACTTTTAAACATTTTCACACGCCTTTATAACTTTACAAAGGCCACCGTTTTATGTTTTCAGTGCACCGTTTTTAAATACTTTACTTACTCAAGATTTATCTGATTAAATTAAGATAAACGTTTTTTTTCTTCTATCATGAAGCCTAGAACCTATAGAGAAATCACATGTTCTGCTATATTTCAAAGTAAATACTGTGCTAAATGGCTGAAAAAGCTGAAACCGAGTTGCTAAGTCTATGAGTACCAGTGTTGTAGACTATAAGTACCTCAAAGTGATAAATGAGTAAAAGTATTTTATCATGAAATAATTTTGGTACAAGTTAAAATCTCCTCCAAGAATATTACTTGA
>NW_013952404.1:487249-511392 GCF_001266775.1 Austrofundulus limnaeus | reverse complement strand
TTATTAAAAGTAAAAGTATTGAGTAAAAATAAGCGGTTAGGTTTATCAAAATGACCTCCAAAAAAAACTTTTTTTTTTCTATCGGTGTGCATTTGTGATGGGTTGTGTACAATTTATTGTCAGGATGGTATACTTCTCATCCAGCTACAATTAAATTCACTCTTTCCGGGAGGCACTATTTATCAGGATAGTATTTTTTAACAATAATGAGCCAAAATGAAGCTCTTCTTACCTTGTTTTAAAATGTAAGGAGTAGAAAGTACAGATAATTGTGTGAACATGTAAGGAGTAGAAGTAAAAAAGTAGGCTGAAAAATAATTACTCAAGTAAAGATAACCAAAATTTCTACTTAAGTACACCAATAAAGTATTTGTACTTAGTTACTTTACAACTCTGATAAGAACATCAGCCAAAATGGGAGAACAATAGCTAAAAAAGTTTTTTTAAGCATGATTGTGTTTACCTGCTAAAGAAATTTGTTTCAATACAGTGTCTGCCTGGTTGTACTAAAATAACAGACGATTAAAACCCAACAAATTTACTAATATAGTATCTTTTAAAACACACTCTCTGCTGCAGTTAACTTTTCTACCACTAGATGGCGAAAGAGGCCAAATAATCCACATTTATACAGAGCTGATGTATAAGGTAAACTAAGATCATTTATTTTGTTGTTTTTTGTTTGTTGTTATAGTTKTGTGTTTTTATCAGTAATTATATAATCAGTTTAAACAACCTTTTGATTTACACAAGAGATTTGTATTTGCTGAATTCTAGTACATCAGTTTACTAACTTAATTCACTTTTTATTGTCCTTATACTTGTCATAAACATTTAACTCATACAGCTAAAAYCAAACAAGTGAAGGGTGATTGTTTTAAAATACTTTACTGAGACAAATAATAAGCTTTAAGTGGATAATTTGGACAATGTTTATTGCAATTTACAATTTTTTTCATCCTTAAAAGTTTTATTGTGAAGCTTTTAAAGCAAATAATAAACACATGCAGCTGATTCAGTTTGGATTTTGCTATGTGATTAAAAAAATATTAAAATCTGCTCATAGGAGTCAAAAGGAAAATGTGTTTTCTGTTATCTCGTACTAATATATTTACAGAAATGTCTGAAACACGTGTGTGTCTTATTTATTTGTCTTCATGAGCAATTCACTGAATYAAACAAGATCTGTTACAACACAAAAAAATGGATTTTTCTTTCTTTTCTTTTTTTTAAAAAGCAATTTTGGCCACATGTTATGTACATTGTACAACATCATAATGAAAAGTCCTCTGGTTTTCTCCACTTTCATCATTAAAAATAAAAAAAGAAACACTGTTCACCAGGGATTTACCATCTCAATCTCCACTTTTTCCCATTAAAAACTCGTCGACAATAAATAATACTATAAAATGTACACAAAAACATCGACAGTCCACCATGAGTTAAAACAGATGTGAATGAAAAGGGGGAATCTTTTGTTTTGTTTGTTTTTTTTTAGCAAAAAGTGACATTTCATACAAGTTACAGAAAAAGCTGATCATCTATACACGGACACTAGCAAGATAACAAAGTTTCTGGTACATTTTAGTTTTGTACAAAGAAGGGAGAGTCGTCTTTACAAGCGAGCATCATTGTCTTAACTAGAGATTATACGAGCAAAAGAGTTAAGGCAGCTTTCTCTGTAGTTTTCGAAAAGTTATGTCGTCGTATTCGTTTTTATTTTACGCAGACCGCTTGTGTCTTTTCAGCTTGGATTTGATGTCGTTGCATAATCCAGGCTGCTGACGAGGCCTGCAGTTTAACACCAACGTGGAGGAATGCTAAAGATTTGTCACAAGTTTAGGCGCTAGCACATAAAAATGGATTCTGTTGTCCTTCCTTATCTTTAAAATCTACCTCAAGCATTGGACATTATAGTGTTTACAACATCACTGCAGCACGATGAAGGTCTGGAAATACTTATAGATCATTGTGTTGCTGTCTAAAAATGTCAATAAGGGGGAAAAAAACAAAGCAACTGGCTTAGTCAGAGTTTGGGGCAGGAGAAGAAAACTCAAACTAAAGTCATCAAAGCTATTAGACTTTGAAGGCTAAAAATTAAACAATAACTGAATCAATGTACTTGCAAAAACAGAGATTGATAGTAACTCTCTCCAATCTGCTAAAGTAAGCTGTGCTAAGCTAAGCTAAGCTAAGCTAAGCTAAGTGAAGCTAGTCAGCTATTAGCTCGTTTGTTTGGCAATAAAAAGTGAATTTCTACTGTGGCCTCAACATAAACTTTTACAGCTTGAGGAGCTACATTAGTAACAAACAAAAATATATTGCASTGAAGATGACAGAACAAACATTTCACACTTTTTTGTGTGTTTTGCTAGAAGTAAAAGAAATAGCATTACACTCAGGGATTAAAAAAGGGCTCCAGCTCAATGTTTTTTTTTAAGATTTTTAAACAATCTGTGTACATCRAAAGGAATCCCTTTATAAAAAAATAAAGAAACATATAACTTAAAAGCCACACTCAGGCTTGTTTTTGCTTGCTGGAGCAATGAAGTGATTAAAGCTGGACCCTGGCAGGCTTGTACCTGAATGCCCGATTGACAGCCAACATCTAACGTTACACACTGCTTATTCTGAGTCGACACAGAAATCTCAGCCGAGCTACAGAAAGGACAGCAGGGTTGCTTTTATCGAGTGCAATCCATTCATGCTCATTGTGTGCAATTAGGTGAATAAATAAATAAATAAATAWGCAAGTGTCCTACAAATAACTTCAGAGTGAAAAGAGATAAAGCTAGATTGCAAAGTTCGCACACATCTTTGCATCATCTCTTTTTGTTCTCGTGACCTGAAATAAAAATCACGTCTTGATRGTAATACTGTTTTTAACACTTCCTGTTTCTACTGTGTTTTTTAAGTGCATTTAATTTTGGCAACTATTATTTCGAGGGACCATTCTTCAGTTAAAATTTAATTTTCACTGAAAACCAGGTGGCATGTTTATATTTCAAACACTAGAGGCCTTTTGGCTCATATTACCCCCTTCGTAAGAGTGTAATCTAAATGCTGGCGTGGTTTGACTGGGTCAACAGCTCGGTTCTGAGAAGGGTGAGCACAAAGACTAAATTAGGGTTAGGAGAATCAGAAACGTCAGAAAAAAAGGCAACTTCAAAGAATTTGAAAAGAGAAAYGTAACACATTATAACGAGAGCCAAACAATGTATTTTGGTACACAAACTAAACAATAATGATTCTGAAACTACTACCTTTATTTTGTTTAAAAGACTTGTTATGATTCATCTCGGGACAATTTGAAATAGAAGGAATATGCTAAAGAGCTGTTAAGAAATTATGAATTCCAGGCTGCATTTTGTTAAATCTGTGACAATGAATGAGTCGTTTTTGTTGGTTAGTTTGCCATGAAGTATTTTAAACTTTAAACAAAATGATTTGGCACTGTTTAAATTAATGCTCGCAAAACGTCAAGAACAAGTCAGAGGCTAGCGGCGAGTTAATGAAGAACTGGATGCATTATGTAAAAAAAAAACAAATGATTTGTTAACTGTTTATCAGATAGATAAGATTTTAAGTTAACGTTGAATCAAATTTTCTAAAAGACATTGGTTTGTACTATTTGAATTCATGCTCACTTTGAATTTACAGAAACAAGATGGGGGCTAGCGGTGAGTTAGCGTTAGCACGTAATGAATTACTGGACATTTAAAATAGCAAATGTGCTGTTAATTGTTATTTATTTGTCAGATAAAATTTRAAATGAACTATTCATCATATTACATAAACAATTAATAGTTTGGTATTCATTAATCTAATGATCAGTTTGAAATGACAGAAACAAGGGTTAGCTAGTGACTAATTAGCACAAGCTAAAGATAAGTTGTCGATCATTGTATATAAWTAGTTAATGATCTGTTAATGGACAAATATARGTTAGTTAGTTGTTACTTAAAATRAACTCCTGATACCGTTTTGTAAACAGATAATGATTAATTAATGTTCAGTTTGAAATTAACTAATAGCTAATTAGGTATTAGCTAATTGGAAATGTTTGCTAAATAGCTAATATTTAGGTCAGAATTACAGAATGAACTATATTCTTGATTATCAAACAATAAATCTGTGAATTATTACTAATTATTATTATTTATATGAAGYATTAATCAAAATGTAATAATTTAATCAGTATATAAGTATTCTTAGCCATTAATGCTTCGTCTGTTCCTTTTGTCCAAACTAACAATCAATAGCTATCTGACAAAAAGTTTAACAATTAATTTGCAATTAACCAGTAATTTGTTACTCACTGTTATGAAACTGAGCAAACATCACGTCCCCTAGTATAAACTGTCACCAAATAGAAAAATAATTTGTTTCAGAACCAACAGGAATAATTTATTAATGTGCAGACTATTTTCCCCCTGCTTCTCTAAATTCGGCGGGGTCAGTCTCAAAATAACCCAGAAGCATTACTGGTCATAAATTATAGATTTAAAATTTTTAACTGCAAGAACAAGTGTTTACTTTAGCTTTCACCCTTGTTTTGGTAAACTTTGAAACAAACAGCAGCTAATTGTAATACTGATCAAATGTGACAACATTTTCAGAAACTGTCAGTGATTCCAGTTAAATTTGTGACATTTCTGTTCATTCCRTGAGCAAAAACAGCTTCTTAAATAGCAGATAAAGGGCATGACTGTGCCCACACTCCATTAGTTGCTGGTGAAAGTTGTGTCCAGTTTGCTGATTATTTGAGAACAAAAAAATGGGAATATTTTTTATATTCAAGGGCAATTTCTCTGATTAAAAAAATGCCTTTCAATCACATTGCATAAACTGCAGTTGTGCTCACTTTAAATTCCCATTCATCAGAAGGTGTTTGAGGCCRGCTGAGCGAAGAAAGAAATTAATTCTGAAGCAAAAGCTTTTGTACTTGCATTGTCGTATCAAAGCGCATCGCTGATTCCAAAAAAAAWTTTCTCTTTGGAAGCTTGTTCGCTAAATTTCTCACTCATGTTGGTGGGAGAACGGACCAAAATAAAAAAAAAATCGGAGGGGCAGTGTGGGCTGAAAGTCTTTAAACTCAGAGGGAAGCAGCAGGAAGTTACCGTCTCCAGTTCAAATGTCCAGTGGTCCTGGCCAAAAAAAAAAACACCATCATATATAAAATTAGTCCAACAAAGAGTCCCGACCGCTCTCCTATGATACAGAACACGTTGTGAAAAAAGGCGATCTAGGGGGGTGCTGGTGGACTGGACGACGGGCGAGGACGAGGACGTCCCACGCCTTGACGTGCGGTGTGATTGGATTTAAAGGATGGGGGTAGACAAGTGAGTCGCTGATGGCACTGCGGTCGTCGAAGCATCCATCTGTGAAACAGAGAGGGAGGAGAAAGATGCTGAGTCAAGGTTGATTTCAGCTTCAGAAWAAAACAATGAATTTTGAGTTTTTCTCACATTTTTCATAATATTTTACAGAAAATAGCTCAAATATCTTTTTTTCAGTCTAGCCAGATTCAAATAATTCGTTCATGAAATCAACTTATTGCACCGTTTTCTGTTAAATATCATAAATTAGAATCTGTCTGGACATTACAGCACGTCGCCTGYGTTCGTTTTAGCTGCTGGTTTCCTCTCAGCAGCGCTAACGGTGCGCGGAGCTTCATTTTCATCTTTTGTGGTCTTTAATTAATCTTATTCAGAGCACTTGCCTCATGTTACCACAAAACTGAATTGGTCTTTAAATTGCTCAAGATTACAGTTTCATTTAATTAATACCTCCAGGAGTACATAATTAAATTTAACATTAATGTGTCGCATCAATCCACTGGAGAGCAGGACTTCCTGTTTGGGTTTTAGCTCTTGAAGACACGAACATGTACGGATGTTTGGTGAATTCAAGCGAACCCAGACTAGTTGTATCATTAAACATATTTGATAAACATTTACTTCAACTGCAAAACAACAACTGTAAAAATACTGAAGGCTGTTTAGTTTTTAMAAATTAAAAAAAAAAGTTCTCACCCAGCTTATTAACGTCGCAAAGCCGGTAAATTAGGACGTTTACTAGGTGCTACGCCGGTGCAAGGCTTTTTCTTTTTTTTTCCCCTCTAGTGTGAAACTGCTAGCGAGCTTTACGCACCACGAAGGTTAATCTTGGACAATATCTGACAATCAGACCTATTAAAGGAAACCAGGGCTCTTTTACAGAGAGGAGAAGGTAGAAATGACTCATCCTGTAACTAATAATACTGATGGAGGACAGCAGAACTGCTTCATAGAAGGAGAACCTCAGCTTTAGCCTGTTAGCTTTCATGTTAGCACCCAAGCTAATATATATATATATTATATAGTGATACAGCATTAGCGATATATGAACTAGCTCCACATATTTATTCATAATATATGGTGTTAGTTCACAAGCTAACCTTATTAGCTTGGGAGCTAACGTAACATTGCCATAAATATACTGTATATGAATTAGCTCGGGCGCTAGTGGAAAAGCTAACAAGATAAATCTGAGGTTTTCCTTCCATGAACCAGCCATTGTCCTCCATTGTTTTCAGTTACAGGCTGAGTCATTTCTACATTCTCYTCTGTCAATGCGTTCTGGTTTAATTTAAAAAGACTGATCGTCAAATATTGTCCAAGATTAACCTTCAGGACGGATAGCACTCGTAGCTTTGCACTGGAGGACCTGGTAAACATCATCATTTACCTGGTCCTTGTGACAATATGTAGTAGAAGTAAATGTTTATCAAATAATGTTTAAAGTTATAAATACTCTGGGTTCCCATTAAAGTAAAAGAAAATGTTTTTTTTATTTTATTTATCTGTTTCTTTAAGTTTAGAAGTCAACCCACCTCATTTGTTTTGATTGCGGATTCGCAGGCACCTCCTCTTCAGTGGCGGCTCCAGCTCAGGGCTCCCGGTCGACGACAACGGCGCGGAGATGGAGCAGGACAAGATGGCCGTCTTGTCGGCGGCGGGCTTTGGCACGGGCTGGATGACGACGCAACCGCTGGCTGACAGCAGCGGTAAGGCGTAGGCGTGTTCACCCTCTTCCAAGCCGGAGTCGGGATCCGTCTTGCCCTCTGCTTTCGGGTCCGCCTTCTCGTCTTGCGCAGAGATCCTCCTTCCCGCCTCGCGTTCGCCCACCGAACAGTTGTTTTCCTTCAGCGCCTCRCGCTCCAGATCGCCGTTGGGTGGTCGATCCTCCACCTCCCGGTCTCCTTTAYGGTCGGGGCAGGTCTCAAACGCAGGAGCGAGGAGCGGACGCCATCCGGTGCCGTTGACGATTACATTACAGGGGGCGGCGGGGTTAGCGTGAAACTGTGTCCGTACTGAACTGGGCACTGTGGTAAAGTTCAACCTACTTGCTGGAGGATCAGCCCTGCTCGAAGGCTGAACTGGAGAGTCCGGTGAGTTCAGGGGAGTGGATCTTTCCAGCTGAAGGAGAGCCCTGTCCCCTTCATCACCCTGTCCCTCCCTGCCCGATCCAGCTGCAGGTGAAGAGCTCCTCTCAGCCTCCGCCTCCATTTTGACCTTTACTCCAGCAGGTAGCATCCTCTGAAAGAGCTGCTGCGGGACTGGTTTTTGGCCAACAGTTAGGTCAATTACACCATCTATCAGTCTCCTGGTTTGACAAAGACTGCCCAAACGTTCCTCTGATTTCACCGTCAAGTCCAAAAACGCTGTTTTACTTCTTTCCGAAGGTACAGGAGAAACTCGCTCGCCAACAGCTGGTTCTGTCTTGTGCTCCCCTTTGCCACTTTCAGAGGAGTTTGGAGAATGAGGCCTGGAGAACGATCCTTCAGAGCACTCCGGAGCGCTGCGGACCGAGCCGCTGCTCTCTGATTGGTCCCTGGATGATTTAGAGTTGAAGGGAATTGGGATCGGAATGGGTATCGGGACTGGTAGGGGTACAATGACTGGGTAAGGAACCAAGAGAGTTGGTGGGGGCACCAGTGGGGCCAGAGATGGCATACCAAAGTTCATCATTGGGGGCAAAGGAATGGGTCCATTGTGCATCATGTTGACTGGAGGGAAAGGAGGGAGACCTGGCATGGGGAGGCCTGGGTGAGGTGGGATCATGCCAGGATTGGGATTAGATGACGGGTGGACATGTGGAGACAGGAGGGGCCGGTGCATGGGGCTCGATGCCGGACCAAGAGTCCTTGGAGGAGGTGGTGGTCCGATGCCGGGGATGATGGGGTTGGACAGTGGACTGTTGGGTCCTGCAGGGTGGCCAGAGGGGCGAAGGAACGGTGGCCGGATCTGTTGCATCATTTGATGCTCCATGAACAGAGGTAAGGGCATGGGTCCACGAGGTGTCATCACCATGGGGGGGCTACCAGAAGGAACCCCGACCGGTGGGTGCAAAGTGGGGATAGGTGGTGGGGGAAGTGTTGGGCTTTCATGGGGTCTGGGTGTGGGGATTTTGGCTGAAGTGGAGGAGGACGGAGAGCAAACAGCTGTATCCGAGGGGGAGGTGGCAGAGGCAGAGGAAGGGGCCAAAGCGGAGGTGCTGGAATGACCCCCAGGCGAGGGAGCTTTACGCCGAATGTCCGTTAACGGCGTTCCCCAGGACTCAGGAGTGAGCAGCTGCATCCCTCCGCCGCACTCCGGCTTGCCGTCCCCACTCACCCCGTGTCCGGGGTTACACAGTCCTCCAGGCAGGGCGGCCTGGGTTTCTTTGTAGAAAATGTCCATCTTGTACTGGTTCAGGCATTTGGCACTGCAGAACTGCAGCCGTCGTTCACCGGCGCCGAAGTCCAGGTACTCCTTCGTGTGGCGAATATGTTTACACCAGTCACACACCTGAAAAACAGACACAAGCAGAAATGCTTTTAACGCTTTGTAATTTATCTAAAACAAAACAAATAATGCTGAGGTTCTTGTTTTCTTAAAACATAAACTACATTTATTCCACCTCTTTATGTATGATTATTACATATTTTATTACAAGTCTTTCCGCTTTTTCATGCTAAATTATATAGTATTTTTCAAAAGTATTTTCCATTTAAACATTTTTGTCTGTTGAAAAGCATCCTGTTCTCTAAGCAATGCGCAATTTGTTTTTGCAAACAAATCATAGTTTTGTAAAAAATATATTTTAGCCATGGTATTTACAAATTTTAAAAAGTATTTATGTCAGATGAGTTTATTATGTAACTAGTAAAACAGTGAGGCCAGGTGCACAAGTTACCGTAAATACTAGAAAAGCTGCTCCGCCTAAACGGAATCACCATAGAAATGCTGCGCCACCAAATTGGAATTACCGTAAACACTAGAAAAGCTGTGCAAAATAAAAGCTGCAACTACCTAAAATGAATTATTATAAATTCTAGAAGAGCTGCACCACCTTAAATGAATTATAGAAGAGCTGCACTATCTACAATGAATTACCATAAATTCTAGAAGAGGTGCACCTCCTAAAATGATTTACTATAAAAAAGCTGCACAACCTTAAAGAAATGCCTTAAACACTAGAAAAGCTGCACCACCGAAAATAAAAAAAAAATTAGAAAAGCTGCACCACCTAAAATTAAGTATAAATGATGGACGCATAAAATCCTCATCCTGCTTAAATCTTCGTCCAGATAAGACCTAATCTGGGTCCTAATCCAGACCTTTAATTTTGAACCCCGAGCCCCGAAATGTGACTGTTTGTCGCTGCTTGTTTTTTTCTGTTACTAAAGTTTAAAACTATCATCCTATCAATGATTTAAAACCGAGGTCTAAGCTCTTCAACCCAACACAGTTTAGTTTCTGTTCACTTCAGACGGTTAAGGTAAGATCAGTTCTGATCCGAGCTCGGCCCGAACATGTGACTGCTCGTCTGAGAGCAGCTCCTCCTGAACCCCTGCAGTGGCACAAAGCAGACTGCTGCACTCATCAACGTTCCAACACCTTCCCGGTGGCAAAAAGAAATGTGCTCATTTTTCCTCGGAGGAAGAAAATGAATGTGACCCTGGCGGAGCAAATAGCGGTGGGCGAGCCCCGAACACGACGTTACTCGTCAGGCCACACACAGCTCACTCTGTCAGCTCTGGGAGGAGTGGCAGGTCCTCGCTGGAGATAATTAAGGCATTAATCAGTTGTCAGACCCCTCAGCGACATCCATCCATCACGCGGACCCTTCACCCCCCCTGCTGAATGTTAATAAGTTAAGGGATGCAGCTGAAAGGTGGATAAACTCCTTCTTTAACAACACTGGCTCATTTAGCAGAATCACGTATGGCAGCAGCTGAACCTCAACTAACTTGGATGGAAATCTGTATTTTCTGCAGCAGTGATCTGTAAAAAACACAAGTTCTTTATATATGTATGTCATGTTTTTAAATAGACTGAATCAAAGCTACAAGATGACTTAATAAAACTGATGGATTTGGAAAAAATCAAACTTTAAGTGCCTCACATTTTACACATTTTAATCCAGTTAATCCRACAAGCCGTGACTCGGTTGAAAGTCAGAGAGGTTCCTCTCAAGAGCCGGGTCCGATAACGCTCAACCTGGGATGTTTTAAATAATGAACGTGGTGAAAAAGACAGATGGAGAGCACTTAACGACTTTCTCCACCGTGAGTGACAAAAAATTTTACTCCGCTAATGGAGTTGTGCTTTTCCTCTTTCTAACGCTTTCTCACCACCTCCGCTCCTGCACACAGATGTTTGTGGTCGGGCGTAATTACAGTCGTTTATTTTTTCACCGCAGACGACACAAACCGGCGTCGGGGGTGCTCGAAATGATCACGCTGAGAAAGGAGCAGGTTCACCTCAGCAGCCGCGGTGACCTTGCCCTTTTTAATAACTCATCTTGAATTAGTTTAAAACACATACAGATAGGAGTGTTTTCAGATAGCAGAAAAAGACGTTGACGTCTCATTCAGCTGGCTGTTTGTTTACAGAGTAAATCCTATCCAGGAAAGGCCTGGATAGAATTAAAAAAAGTTGGATTTGTCACATTCAGACTCATAAAAAAATCAGATATCGGTTGCATGGGGCAAAAGATTCCAGTTTTGGTCACATTTGCCTGCAGTGTGAACGTAGCCATGGATGCTACATGTTAGCATGTCCATTATAAAATTTTCCGACACGCTTGTTTAGTTCAGTGTTTAACTTTGAACCTGCATTTGGCTCTGGTGCAGCAATTCTTTTTGGAACAGGAGCGATGTGTTTGAAATAAAACTAATCTAAGTATTGATCCAGTATCGATGCAGTCCAAGGCAAACGCTATAATCACATATTTCTGTGGATTCTCAGTCATCCAGGACATGGAAAATTATTTGAGAAATGACAAAGTTGTGGTCATTTTGGTCCAACCTAGAAAATATTTTTCTCTCAGTCTCGTAAGATCTTGTGAAATGTGTCGGTGCTCAAATGTTGTGAAGGACTCCCAGCTTCTACCAAATCAGATTTTAGCCGTTTTAGCGAGTTACAAACGTTTATGTGTGAAGGCTAACATCGATTAGCCGTGGCTTTCATCTTAAATTTTGACTCCAAAAGTCTATCTGAAATATTTATTCAAATCTGTGCAGTTGTTCATGGGATATTTTGTTAACAGAGTGAGTTTACTCCAAATATTAACCTTGAAATGGCTTTATGGAGGGAAAACAAGCCATATTTATTTATGTTTGTGTTTGTTTTATTGTGTCAGTAAACACAAAATCCTTTCTTTTTTACCTTTTCAGAATAAAAGTGGAAAAAAAAAGCCATAAAATAAATAAATAAAAAACTGAGTAAACTGAGTTGTATAACTAAAGGCCCTTAACGAGCTAAAAACACATTTTAAAAGCATGTAAGATACTGACTACTCATAAATACAACCATCATTTCATCAGGAAATTAACCCTCTGAGGACCAACATGTCGCCTTCACAGACAGAACAGTTTACAGTTTTTGATTAAAACGATTCTGCGTAGAAAAGGAGGAAACATATTCTGCTTTATATTAGCTGCCGAGCGCCTGACTTCATTAAAATCCGAACAGAAGCACGAAGAGTTTAAACTGGAGATGAAAGCCGACGAGACGCAGAGCTACTGTCTGCTCTTCATCACAGCCGGCCGTCGTGTCAGTCGTTATCGCACAAAAGGCTGCTGTCAGGTGGAGGTGAAGCAAAGGTAAAACGAGTAAAAACAACTCCAGCTGTAAGAACGACGAGACAGAAGAGAGGAAAACACTGATGTCACAGTGGATTAAAGCTTAAAGAGCAGAATCTGACTTTAACTTTGTTTAAAGGAGAAATAAAATCACTTTAAAACACCATATGTGTCATCAGTTTTCATTTTTTCTGGGCTAGAAACTGAACCGCCTGCAGAGATTTTAACCAAAATTTGTTTTATTTT
The DNA here is from genome assembly GCF_001266775.1 of Austrofundulus limnaeus. Lineage (NCBI taxonomy): Eukaryota > Metazoa > Chordata > Actinopteri > Cyprinodontiformes > Rivulidae > Austrofundulus > Austrofundulus limnaeus. Next base: position 499,034 of record NW_013952404.1, on the reverse strand, counting down.
ATTTTCTTTGCTACATGAGTGAAACTTCAAAATAAAATCAACACAAGTAAACCAGGTAAAAGATGTGTTTCTGGCTCTTACTTCAGATTTAACGTTCTGATGTGTTTTAAATTGTGATTTCAGGGGCAGAGTGAAGCGGAAAGCCAAAATTTAGAGCAAAAGTGAAGAGAAAATGTTCCTTAAGAACCCTAGAAACTCGAATTTTGATTGTATATCATATCCTTTCCGAACAGGTCACACAAAAACTAAAATAATAGTTAATAAAACTGTCATGTCGCTCCAAAAAATAAATAAATTCAGATCAAAACAGTTGAAAAACAATAAACTGAGCTTTTTTAAAACAATAAAAACCTCCAGGGGTTGAGGGCTACGAAAAAAGAGCTTCTTTAAATTTAGTCAATAAATCATCACCTCAAGTCATCATAATGTGATTAAATAAAGATATTATTTCTGATTTGTGGTGGGTTTTTTACAATGTAAGTCACGATTAGAGCTGAAAAATTAGTGTTCGTTGAGCTTTAAAGACGTCAAGAATGTTTATTCACCAGAAAACTAAAAATTCTTGAGCTTGAACTGGACCGACAGGCCCTAAAACATTTCTTTTTTCTAAAAATACATTGTATTTTTTTTTCAATGTTTGAAAATATATAAACTTTATAGACTAATAGGTCTTAATGTTTTAGTAAAAATGGTCATTGTGGCCAAAATTGTCTAACATTTCTTAATTTTTTTAAAACTCTAACATGCAAGATGGCGGGCGACAGTAAACCTGTAAATAAACTCTAAGTGGCTTATTAATCAAAATTATGTCATGATTTTGTACTTGAACATCATTTTTTTCATTCCTTAATGTTACATTCAGTTAAATAAACTGAATAATTTTAAATATCTGAATGTGATGTGATGAAAATGAACAAATAAACATGAAAATAAAAAGCATGAAAACCTCAAACTTAAAAGCAAACTTTATGAGTTTGTTGTTAATATCAGCTATTGGTGATTCAGGTGGAAAAGAAATCATTTAAAATCACAGTTTTAACCATAAAAACAAGGTAAAATGAGGTCTATCTGGTGTTGAATGGTCCTTACAAGCACATCGCTGTTTGTCTTGAAGACAAGCCTGGGTGTGTCCTGAGTAAAGACGTGCTGGGGGAATTTCCCACCGAGGCCATCGTCGTCTCTCGCCTGGGGGGGGAGGAGGAGAAATAACGGCCTCTTTTTAAGGATGGACAAAAATAAACAGAGACAACAAAATAAACTGAGAAATGATAAAACAACAGAGCAAAAAGGAAAAGAACAGAAACGGTGACTTTAAAATGAGCGTGAGCGTGCGCGTGCGTGTGTGTGTGTGTGTGNGTGTGTGTGTGTGTGTGTGTGTGTGTGTGTGTGTGTGTGTGTGTGTGTGTGTGTGTGTGTGCTGATAACTAAAGAGTGTGTTAAAGTGTGCAGACATGCAGGTGCAGGATGAACGGGCTGCAAACATTTACTTTATTTTCAGGCAGTTTTATAATGTAGTCAAAGTAAATTCAAATATTTATATATTTACTACAGCCCTGTACTTATCAGGTAGTACAGAGTACTTACCTGGTACCTATGTGGACTGATTTATAGTATGAAGCATTCTGTTACGCTGTACTTACAGGGCAAATACTCATTAGGTTCTGTATTTGTACCTGATATGTACCAGGTACGTTCCTACAAAGTACCAGTTATGTTCCTGGTGTGTGCCAGGTACTTGTCAGGTACATACACTGAAAGTAAGTACCCTGTAAGCATCAGGTAGATATGGTGTGAGTACCAGATACGTTCCCAGAAATTACTAGTTATGGTTCCAGTCTGAGTACCCCGTGCCTTCCAGGTAAGTACCAGGTATACAAATGGTGAGTTCCAGGTGCAAACCCAGTAACTATCTGAAATTTACTAGGTAAGTACTGGGTACAAACCAAGTAACTTTGGTATGTACTATTTATGTATCAGGAGCGTAAGGGTATGTGCTAGATAAGTATCAGATATATTCCTGGTAACTACTGGGTACTTATCAAGTAAGTACAWGGTTCATACCCTGTAAGTACGGCATAAGTACCACATATATGTACCTTGTAGGTATCAGTATTAAACCATATAAATACCAGGTATGTTTGCATTAAGTACTACAGTAGTATGTTCCTGGTAAGTACCAGATAAGCAAATGGTAAGTTCTACGTACATTCCCAGTAAAGTATCAGAYATTTAACTAGAAACSTTTTAGGTACAAACCCRGTAAGWACTTTGTATATATGCTCAACAAGGACCATTTAAATACCATGTAAGTACCTGGCATGTACTATGTATTATCAGGTGAGTAAATGTTACCAGGTACATTTTGGGTATATTTCAGGTAAGTATCAGGTACTATCAGGTAAGTTGTAGGTACATACCATGTAAGTACCAGATAATTACCAGGCACGTACTGTTCTGTTACACTGTACTTACAGGTTATATAACAAGTACCAGGTAAGTACCCAGTACAGACTGAGCTGTATTATGTTTTGCAACCAAAACCTAACATGGTATAAAAAGACGAGTATAGTTATGTGTACAGTTTATATACAGTACATTAAAGAGATTAAATCTGTTTGAGATTTTACTAAATCCAGAAATTTGTAGAGATTTAACTCTAATAAACATCTACAATAGAACTTTTATATCAAACTTCTGGTTTATTTTATTGGCTTTTAGTTTCAAGGTCTCTTAAAGTAACAGGAATTTTACACGGGAAGTATTTTAAGTTGCACAATAAGTTTTAACACGTTACTTTTAGTGGGTAGAAACACCGAACCTCCATTTAAAAAAGACCTTGATGTGAAATAATCCCATCGTGTTGCGCAGCGACCAGAGGCGGGCAGCAACAAAGTAAAGTTTACTTGAGTACTGTACGTATACAGTTTTTGAGAATTTGAACTTTACTTGAGTAGCASTTTTGTGGAAACTTCTTACTTTTACTTTACTGCATTTTAACTATGAAATCAGACTTTTTACTCACCTACATTTCTCTGACAGGCTTTAGTTACTTTTTTTGGCCGTGTTTGTGTAGTTTGTGTTTAGTTTTTCCCATGACACACTGTAAAACGACACATTACACTCCTATACAGTAGGTGGTGATAAGCAGCTTTAAACAGTGAGGAGAAGAAGGATACTTTTGTCCTACTGGTGATGCCTTATAGGTACACTAGGTATACTAGACATAGGTAGTATAATAGACAAAGGTATACTAGGGTCTTTGTGTAGATACTGATTTTAACTTGGACTCATTTAAGACCTGAATTCTCATTTTATAATTTTATCCCTTTGTTCTAATAATGGATTTCTACCAAATAAACTTTGTTCAGTTGTTTTGTATAAAAGATTTTAGTGGTGCAGGATAGGCGTTCGCCTTACAACCAGAGTTCAAATCCCTGCCTGGGAGCCTACTGTCCTTGTGTCTTTGAGCAAAACACTTAACCCAGCTTCCAGAATTGCAGCCACACTTCCACCACCAAGTGTGACTGAGGAGTGAAGGAATAATGCCTGAAATTTCAAAGTGTCTTTGGGACTCTATATAAAACTAATACATTAAATTTTATATTTGGAGTTACTAATCGTCAAACGTCAAAATTTCAAGTACATTCTGAAAGCACGTACTCTAGTACTTTAACTTAAGTAATAATTTGACAGAGCTACTTCTACCTTTATTGGAGTAATACTCTGACTCGAGTAGAGAAACGGAGTACTTTATCCACCACTGGCAGCGACTGACATCAAGACTTGGCATCTATTAACGGTTCTCATCACACCGTCTGCAGCTCTGAAGGTGGATTTTTTTATCTGAAAGGTGAAACACTGATTCTCTTCAAACTGCTTCTTGAAAACTTTGATTTGTCGGAGAAATTTCACCCGCCTGTTCCCCCTGCAGGTACGCTCTCCTGGACTAAACTCAACAGAAAACATCGTCGACCAGGGATTACGAGGAGCGTTTGTTATTTTGAGAGCCGCAAACGTGTGTGAGAGAGAGAGAGAGAGAGAGAGAGAGAGAGAGAGAGCTAAACGCACATTAACCAGGCAGGAATTTAGAAACACACACACACACACACACAAAGAAAGATGCTCCATTGTGCTATTATTCTGCCTCCAGTTTGTGCTCTGACCCTCTGGCCCTGATCCAGCTCGTTTGCATATTGTGCTAATGAGGTGTTGGCACCGYGAACAAGGCGTGAGGCGACACAGAGCCACACGCAGGCAGATAGACCGATAGATAGTCAGATAGATAAACAGATAGATAAATAGAACGATAGAGCAAGACATCATCCACCCCCCCACACCCCCCGGCGACACCACCGTCCTGAGGGGGACGTCACGCCAGCTGTCACGGCGTTCGTCTCCATCTGGGCACGACAACCCGTCCAGGTGTGCGAGCCCGTCGACCTGCCAAAAACCAAAAAACGAGACGCTCTTCCCCCCAAAAAAAGGAAGACCGCGCGGTTGAGCTCGTCCCGAGAAGGCGGCCAACTCAAAAGAACGGCCACAGCTCCGTCAGTTTTACAGCTCTTCAGCTATAATTTGTTGTGGTAGTAGCTGAGAGTCATCAGTCATCACAGGCTTTGAAGTGTTGCAAACAAGAGATTTCCTTCTCGCCTTAATTGCAGCACAAGTTAAGGGAACAACACAAAGGCCTGGAAGTTGGTGTTTACTTTCTACAGTCTCGACGTCTTGTTAGTTGGAGTTACTTTAGTCTTTATTTGAGCTGAATGGCTGGCAGCTATGAGATAATCACCTTCCTCTCCGTGCCCTGCAGCGGTGTGAGGGAAAGCCTGCAGGCTTCCCGAGCACCGGTGAGCCTCAGCTGCAGACGACTCACACACTTCGTCACGCGCGCAAAYATTTCCACAAGCAGCCGCGTTATTACGGGCGCCACACACACGCGCCGAGCCGTCCTCGTCTCTCTTACACTTTCCTCCCTCGGTGGCAGCTGACGAGGGGCTGCAAAGCAAACTGCGGAGGGGCTGAGGAGAGGAGAAGGGAGAGTTTGTGTGTAAAAAAAAAAAACGGGAGCAGATGTGCACTCGTGTTGAAGGTGATGTGACATTTCTGGGCTGACATGAAGCGACACTCTGCCCCCACACGCCTGGAGCGAGCTCGGGGGAAAAAAAGACGATGATGGAGGTCTCCGAGGGGAGGGGGGAAGGAATTAAAGAAGAAAAAAAACAACCTGAATTACTGCAACCTGCTTCGAACTTCACTTTGTTGTGTTAAATAAGTCACCGCGAGAGGACACGCATCAGACCGAACCGATCCAGACACTGAAAAACTAAAACTGAACCGTGAGGAGAAGCAAAATGTTGGTGCTTTTCTGTTGCAACAGCAGCTGCAATAGTTCATCACATCAATGCATTCAACACTAAATCACACAAAATTACTTGAGCAGAAAATCCTCCTGAAAACCTTTTATGGTACTCATAAAAAATATTGCAATAAAAAAAGGTTTTCCTGATCTACAGAATGAGTCAAAAGTCTCAGGACATTTATTTTTTTTTTTTTGTTTCTTTCAAAACAAAAATGGGAAATGAAATATCTGAATTGTCCAGCATATAACGGATGAGGAGTATGGCAGGCCAGTTTTACATAAACACACTTCACCACACTTTCATTCCAGACATCTGACATTGGTTTACGACATCATTATTCAAGATATCTTAAATGTATTTGTAGACATCAGAAAATTACATTGCAAGATATCTTGTTTCAAATAATGACTCACCAAAACAAACTTAGAGATATCTAAAAATGTAATTTTATTAAAATGGCCTGCCATACCGGAGGTTTATCTTTTAGGTTATGTACAAAAAATGGCTGCTATCGCAAAAGCTGCCGTATTGGATGAAAATCTAAGTTTTTGTTAATGAGAAAGAGGTCATGTAAAATATCAAAAAAAGGCCAGAATTGTCTCAGAAATAGATTACTGAACTTATCGACACAGGAAGTTCAAATCTTTTGTTGTTTGTCACAGGTGTGTCTGTGTTCAGTCGACTGAACATGTCAAATAGCAGGCAACATTCGCAGTTGTTTCAACTTTCTGTGTTGATACATACTAAACCACGAGAGATATGCTATATCTGATTGCAGCAATCTATTTCTGAGACAGTTCTGGCTTTCTTTTATATGCTACATGATCACCTTCCCAATGGAAAAACTTGACTTTGATCCAAGATGGCAGCTTTCAAAATGGCGCACACATCTTCCAGATACAGCCTCAAAGGTAGAGCCCCTCACCTATTACATGCTGGGGTATTCAGATATTTCATTTTCCCTTTTGTTTCTAAAATAAAAGGGTGTCCTGAAACTTTTGACTCACACTGTATGTCAAATAGGGTTGGGTAAAAACAACGATTCATCAGCACATTGCAATATATTTTTTTCAATTCAATTCAGATTCAGAAAATCCTCTGATTTTATTCAATCCCCAGGCCAGTTTGTTGTATTTTTGTGTTTGCACTCCAAATTTAGAGCAAGTATTACTGTGCCACTGCTTTATTTTCAGATATATTATTTCTCAAAAACGGTAATGTATAGGATTTCTATTTATATGTGAAAAAAATAAATAAATATCTAAATCTATCCACAGGGGTTCTGATGAATTATTCGTTTATGTCTTATAATTATGAAACTGATATTGAAGCATTTAAAGCAATACTGAGTTAAAACTGAATCGAATTATGACAATAATTGAAATCTTATTGAATTGTAAGGTTGTTAACAGCCTAACAGCCCTCACATCAAACGGTTACAGTTTGAAAGCTTTTACTCAACTAGCTGTTCAGAAATGCGGGTATGCACTCAGTGTAAACAAAGCATTTGGCTACAAAAAAAACACCTAAAAGCTTGAGTGACTAACCCACATGAACTTGCTCATAATCTTTGTAGAGAAATAAACGTGCTAAACGCCAAAGAAAAGAGTCAGATCTGATGACTGTCGGGAATAAAAAACGAGAAAATTGAGTTTTTGTGAAATAATTCACGTGCAAAAAAAACCCMACGAAGCTGCACCTTCCTGTTCCTGTGCACCACAGAGGATAATTCATCACGGCTAATTACCTGCGCCGTGTCCAACGAGCGTGCACGCTTACTGACGTGCACGTGAGTGGGTGTCAGATAAACGAGGAAACCCGTGAAGACTTCTGCAAACTGCACTTTAAACGCAAAGCTGCATCCTTCAAACAGAGGAAATTATCTACACAAAGTGTAACGTTACAGAAATAAAATTTAAAAAGCCATGTTTTTAAATCAATAACAGCAGACCCAGCATTATCTAACGTGTAATTTAAACAATAAATAGGCTCGTGAGTGATTAGTTAGAAGCATTAATCATCATTCATACACAGAGGAGCTGAGGATGAAGTGGAGTTATGCAGAGATGTGAGGAAGTCGCAGCCGTAGACGGAGCTCGGGTTTCATGAATGGAGCAGCTGAGGATATTTTCATGCAACACGAACCCACTTCGCCCCCTTCTCTCCTCCCCACATCTCTCCTCCTCGACCCCGAGCCCAAACAGACACGAGATACTTTTTATTTCGCAGCCTGCAGCCCGCCTGTGTTGTAGCGTCCAACCTTGTGGGTGAAAAAAAAAAAAGAAACACGCCGGTATCGTTTACACAAATGGGCTGTGCGAATGTGCCAGAGCCAGACAAAATATGGAACCTGAGCCACGGAGGCAAAATGAGGAAGGTTCTGGCAGAAAATAACTCACTGAATATGAATTACATGTTTAAGTCACTTAAACTATAAAACTTAAACAGGAAATGTGAAGCAATCATCCTAAATAAATTGCATTTACTCATCTAAATATTTAGCACAATTATGGCAAAAATTTAGCTAATATTTTAGCTTTTTTTTAAACTACAAATATAATAAGATTTATTAAACTTTTTATTAAATACAGTACTTGACTTGAGTGTGAGACAAATAAATTCAACCATTTAGAGCAGTATTAGCATTTTGGGGAGAAATCAGCCTCTAAAGCTTATTTTTACAAGACATTTTATGTTTTGAGCTGAGTTTTTTGTGATTCAGCATTGTCAGTTTGTTTGATTTATGTAAAAGATTTCTAAAATTCAGACATTTTTAATGAAAACATCTAGCCTAACGTGATGTATGAACGAATGAATGTATGATGTATGTGATGGCTTTTAAAGTCTAATTTTGGTAAATTTGACCTGCACAAACTAATAGTAGTCCCACTTTCATATAAAAAGATCACCAAAGCTGCTTTTTATTTCAGTTTACTTTCAGACAAGGCCTCTAGACTCACAGCAAGGAGCCGACTGCACACGGGGCTTTTATTTGATGTAATGTTTACAGCCTCCCTGGCGGAGCTGAGGTGATGTGGAGCTGTCTCATCAACTGGAAGACTCAAAAAATAAAATAAAAACTGCATCTGACCTCCTCTGGAGCGCAGAGATCAAAACAAAACCAGTTCACAAAGGCTGCGTTTTAATCTGGGCTGAGCCTCTGCAACCTGTCAAAAGTTCCCCTAAGAGTCAAAAAGTCGTCGTCATCTTTAAGCATTTCATTCTCACAACAATAGTWCCCCAAATCAATGGAAATCTTAAGGTATAAAAAGAAAACTAAGTTTTGAACAACAGTACAGTACATTCAGTTTGACTTTAATTCTCTGGGGGGCAAAAAGTGTTGGGTAAAATTAAATTATCAACAAGTGTGCCTGTATCTCAAGTACAGAGCGTAATAAATGGTYATGTTTGGATGAATAACTGACTTCAGGACAAACAAGCAGGAGAGTAAAACGTGTCATACTCACGGTATAATTCCTTATATATCCCAGCTTGGGTATAAAAGAAAAAAAGAGATTGTTTAACCACAGTAAATGTGTGGACGTAAAAGCTCAGTAAAAATGTATATCTGTCCTATGCATGAGTTCATGAGTTGATTTATGTTCATTGGTTTTATTTTCATGTTCATTTAAATGTTATTTGGACAGCTTTCAGGTAAAACTGATGTCTTAAGCAAACAAGATAACTTTAACATAAGCTTTTATGATCAAACACCTAAACAATTACTTTTTTCTTTGCGTAGACTGCAATAGTAGGTTAGCTAGTAATCAATAAAATATGGCTTGTAGCAGCTAGTCAATCACCCACTAAATATCTTAGCCTAAATATTAGCCTAAGCTAACACCTTATTTTTATTGTGTGCTAATTTTAAAATGTATAGATACAACTGACAGAAGCTTTTATAAAAAAAAAGGCAAAATAAATTTATTTTCTTAGTGTAAATAGCAGGTTAGCTAGTAAATGCCAGTTTGGCTACGCTAATTATACTTTCTGCCCACGAATAACTGAGAGTCGAAGTATTATTGCAAGCTAACATATTACTTAATGGTGTGTTAAGTCTAAAACAAATACATAATTTCAACAAAAAATAAGCAATAATTTAAAAACAAATTATGTAATGTAAAATGACGATTTTCTTTGTGAAGCATTTGCAAGTTAGCTTGATAGGCTAACCTACTGTTCTACTAATATCTGTATTAGCTGAACTATTACAGGTAGCTAGCATGTTACTTGGGCGGTTTGCTAAATTTAAAATATTTTATATACAACGATACAAAAACACAAAAAATCTATAATTTCTTTATGTCAGTAGTATTAGCAGGTTAGCTTGTAAACCATAACCGAATGCTATTATTACCCACAAAAAAAATTTATAGTTTGAAGTATTTCATGAAACATAATATGAGGTGGCATGCCAATACTGAAAAAATACATTTTTGTTCTACATTTTTTGACAAATTACAGTTAGCTAACTGTTTTATTTGGATCATACTAACGCTAAAAGTTACAACAAAACATATTTTATCTTGTTTCTTAAATCCAACGATCTGTGTTTGGTGTCATTATTTTGTACACTATCATTCCTATTCCTTTACGTGTTCATAACAAAGTTTAAGTTGAATAAATACTTTTAAATTTTTAAAATAAGCAATTTAACATCAGGAAACAAACATGTTTCTCTTTAGTTTGTGTGTTTAACCAAAATTTGTGGTGTTTGTACATAGTGTTCATCACATGTCACCACCATTGAAACAATGCCAATGGTGAGTCAATTAGGAAACACTATATTCCCATGAGCAACTACTGACTAACAATTAACCACATTTGGAAGTAACAATGGTGGAAGAGTCCAGTTTTGACTTTAAACAGAACCAGGCTGTGYTTCCACTGTGTTCATATTTTTGTTTTGTTATTTATCAGTTGGGTGAAGCTGCCTAATGTAACATAGTGACTCTATTCTTCCCAAACCCTTGAGTTAGTAGAAAATGTGAAAAACACTGCAATCCGTGCTATTTTTGACAAAAATTCAGGTTATTTTTTTATGCATCAGTGTTTCTGATAACACTTTGTGGCTCAGTCGCCCTGCAGAGTCTCTAAAATGCATCATAATAAAGTGTCCAGCTGACGAGAAGAAAAAAGGGAGTTCCTACCTTGTTTCTCTTAAAATACGCTCTGCGGCAGGCGGCGAAGCATTTCTCACTGCAGAAGCTCTTCAGCTCGCTCCCCATGCTCAGAGAGTAACGTTTGACTCCAACCTTCTGGCACCAGGCGCACATGATCTGCACACTTGATGCATCTTCGTCTAAAGCGAGACCAAACACACACAAAAATATATAGTATTTGCATTTCCTATGAAAATGCAGTGTGAATGCTTAAAGCTGGAAGATTTTTTTCCCTGAAAGATAYTGAAAATATTTAATAGCTTAACTGTTAATGCGATTTAAATTTGAACAGCTGAGTTTTGCTAAACGTAGGAAAACAAAAGTAGACAGTAGCAGAAACAAGTTCAAATTAGTAGACAGATTAAATGAAGAGTAAAAAGGCTCACAGTGGCAGAAAACCAAAAAAAAAGTACTAAAAGGTTGCACGTTGTTTTAAAATAGCTAAAGTAGCTGAAATTTGTGGAAAAATATCTCAAACTTAGCTGACATTAGCACAAAGACGCAGAGGGCATGTTTGTTGACTTAAGCTGTAAGAAGTTGAAATGATCACAAAAAGATGAATTTAGTTGAAAAAAGATCAAATTAGCTACACTGTAAAAAATGAAATGATGGATTTACTTAACCATGTTATGTTACCTGGTTCCACTTAACTGAGTTGAGTAAATTCAAAGCAATATACCAGTTTTTTAGCCAAAGAACATGAGTATGTTGCTTTGAATTTACTCAGCTCAGTTAAGTGGAACCAGGTAACATAACATGGTTAAGTAAATCCAACATTTCATTTTTAGAGTTTAAAAAGTAGCTAAAAAGCAAAAAAAGAACAGCTGAAATTAGCAGAAATCAGCTAAAAGTAAAGCTGATAGAAGCCTTAAAAATGTATTAACAGAAGAATAGCTAAAACGAGCAGACARCAGTGAAACTTTGCAACAAAGAAAAGTTATGTGAGTTCATTGTTTAATTTAACCAGCTGCACACATGTGGCAATAAAACTTCTGGKTGGCCTTTTCTTTATGTAAGCTGGATTACACAAACCTGTTAATTTTATTGTTCTATAGTGGTTGTTCAGACACAATGAGTGAATACTCTGCATGTGTTAGCACTTCAACCCGAGGACTTGCTGTAGTATAAAAATAAACTTGTAAAATGGACACAGCCTGCAAAACAGGCTACTTGCCAACCACGGTTTGCTAAATGCTAACCGGAAGTATGACATCACGATTTTACAAATTAGCACAAAGAAGGTGAAAGAAAGCAGAACCAGAA
>NW_013952404.1:484628-487220 GCF_001266775.1 Austrofundulus limnaeus | reverse complement strand
AAGAAATATGAAACAAATAAAATAAAATACATACAAAGCGGAACACAGCTAAATGTATCAAAAGTATGTCTATGTGAAATTAGAATTTTCTGAGACAATGAATTTTGGTTTTTCATTTTTTTTCCAGTGAGAGATTTTTATTTAAGAGAATTTTTGGACAAAAAAATCGCAATATGTCACAATATATCGCCTTGCTTACAGTATCGCAATATATTGGGATATATCATATCGTGACCCCTCTGTCATGATATAAATCGTATCGCCATATTCTTGCCAATACACAGCCCTAGACACTTGCCAACCACGGTTTGCTAAATGCTAACCGGAAGTATGACATCACGATTTTACAWATTAGCACAAAGAAGGTGAAAGAAAGCAGAACCAGAACAAAAAGGTGCAAAAAAGATTTATAAAGTTTCTAATGGGTTTTTTAAGGAATCTGAAGAAAAAATCTATTCATTTTCAATGAGAAAAAGCTAAATAGTTGAAAAAGTATAAGTTGCTGAAAGACTAAAAGCCATAGAGAACCCACGGCATAAACGAGCTGAACATTTTGATATATRAACTTTTGAAATAGCACAAAAATTGTAGAACAAGTTAGATGCCAAAAATTGTATGGGGAAAAAATGGATCATCGATAGCATTCACACAACAAACACTAAATTGTAAGACAGGGATTGATAGGGCTGTTAACACAAGCCTAATAGGGGTAGGCAGTAAAGGCGGACTATTTAGAAGTATTTTTACAATGAATTTTAGTAAAAGTGCATCATTTTAGTTATTGCAGCTTTGCCTAAATTGACAATCTGTGTGTGGATATCAAAAAAAAAAAATTATTACCCAAAGAAAAGCACAAGTCTGAGTAAATCTCCAGCTGACCTCTAGTTTTTCTTCAATTATAGTTTGTTTAACAGTTAATTCAGATGAATTTTGGCTGTGTGGTCATTCTGGTTGAYGGATTAGTTTAACGGCCCCTCTGCATCACGAAATGCCTCTTTTGTGGTAAACTGTGACTGTCCGTGATGAGCTCTGGGCTTTTAGCGCGGCCGCCGATATTCCCTCTAGTATCACCCAATTATCACATTAGGACTGTGTGTTGATTGTGTGGGGGACAAGACGCGGGCCCATTAGTTTTTCACCTCCATTCACCTCTTTATCACTGCTGGAAGGGGCTTTTCACCTCCTCCGGAGCTTAATGGATCCACTGGGCCATCAGATTCTAAGTGAAGACGAACTCGCAATTAAAAGGGGGGAAAAAAAACTCTCTCGGGTCCTAAAAATTAAAAAAAAAAAAAAACAGCAAAGCGAACTCAACCTCAACATTTCTTCTCGGTCCTTCTGCTTTCCGTTGACCATTCAGGTGAATCAGAGTTTATATAATAAAAAAACGGCAGGTTAAAGATTTATCTACAGTACGTCWGCTTAAAGGAAAAATTATTCAGTCTCCATACTGGATGCCATCATCATTTGCCATACCTGCATCTCAAAGAGTCCTTTGTGGACATGAATAATTCAGCGTACGTGTAGATGTGGGGATGGCAGAGAGTTGGGGGGGTGGGGTTTGAAGGTGGTGTCGGCCGGGTGGTTAGTTGGTGCCGGGCTCTAAGTGGTACCGCGCCATCTGTTTCCCCGCCTAGGCAGAGCCAGTAAGGACTCCTCTTGGGCGATGCCAAGTAGGCTCGCTCCCCTCCACCGGGGAGTAGCAGCCTCCTGTCCGCGGCAGACATGAGGGATAATGAAGTCCTCCGTCCGAGCGGCGGACACGTCCTCGGAGAGTCKGCGAGGTAATGTTGACACTTGGGCAGGTGGAGGAAAATAAGGTGGCCAGCAGGTATGCCTCATTAAATCCCCTGCATAAATATTTAGATTTTGTCTCTAAGTGATTCAAAACCAGAAAGTTGTCTTTCGTCTTGAGCGCGAAGCCGATTTTTCATTCTCTTTTTTTTTATAATAAAGTACAAAAGTAAACCTAAATTAATTTCCATATAATCTTTTGGTTTGTTGCCTCCAAAAAAAGCAACTGGCGTACCTGAAGGGCCTTTGATCAGAGGCGGCGGTGCCATGGGGACCATGATTGGCAGATTCCCATGCTCCTTTGCGTTGGGTGTGGAAGTGGACGGCATGGTGGAGGTTTCTACGACTCCATTTCTGGACGCTGACAAGGACAGCGAGCTGTTGGCCCGATCCGGGGAACCTTCACTGTTTTCCAACGAAGCTGGGATTTTTGGCAACGAGTTTTCTGAACAGAAAAAAAAGAACATGTAAAATAAAGAACTAGGGCTGCCACAAACGATTATTTTTACAATCGATTAATCACCGATCATTTATTCGATTAGTCGACTAATCGGATCATACGTTAATTGAATATAAAACATACAGCTTATGACGTCAGAATGCAGCTGCTATTGTATAACCATGGTTAGATTTTAGCTATATGCTAACTAAAAATAATTGCTGTGGATGGCAAGTTCTGCTCTGAAGATATTGCACAGGTTTCTCTTTCATTTTCTTAAAATGATCCCACACTTTTGAGCTCCGTTGCCAGGTGGCCATGATACCAGAGCCTGTCTGTATAATGGCTATGTCCAAAAC
>NW_013952404.1:480099-484618 GCF_001266775.1 Austrofundulus limnaeus | reverse complement strand
GAATTTTGCCTGAAACTCTCAGACTGAAGAAGTCTCTTGGAGTAGAGACGAAACGTTTCATTAGAGAAGAACCTGTCCAGAAGACCTACACAATTTTATAGATATTTATATATATATTTATTAATTATATTTATAATTATACGCTAATTAAATACTATATGCTATGGTAGCTGAATGCTACAGCCTACACGTTAGCTGAATGTTGTAGCTATACCAGTTGCTAAGTTAACACAGTTTACTACTTGGTGACTGAATGCTATAGCTTATACTATACACCAGCTGAGGGCTATATACTGTACTTCATGCTAGCTCATGCTATATACTAGCTTAGGGCTATAAACTTCGTGCTAGCTGAATGATATTTCCTATATGCTTAGCTGTGGGTCATTCACTTACTGACATAAAATGAGGATTTTTAATCAGTAGATAGGATTTAACAAACTTTCAGTCATGCTGCAGAAAGCCTTTAGATGTTAGGTAAATAAAAATAACAACTATCTGATTAATTCATGTCAGACAACTCACTATAAAACACCAAAATGAGAGCATTTCAGCATTTTTTTTTTTTTTTGGACCGCAGGACTCCACAGTCCTGTCTCTTTTACAACACCACATTTTGATGTTCTACTTTAATTTCCCATCATCACTGCAGAAGCAGACGTCAATGTAAACATAAAAATCTCCATGCAGGTGAAACATCAAAGTGTTTCCTCCGTAACGACCTCTCACAACACAGTCAATAAATGCTTTACTCCAAACAAAACCATAGCCTGTCTAATGCAGGCAGCCCATCAGCACTGTATACACCCCTCAGCTGGAACTTCTGCTCAATGAAGCGTCTCTGTGGTAAACGGTTCCGCCGCTCTGAAATATGGACGGAAATGTTCTCTGAGAGCATGAATCAGCTGTAATTATCCCGTCTGTGTGGTGAAATATTAGTCATGGGTCACAGAACCATCAACAGAACTTAGATTGTTTTGCTTGTGCAGGTAAATGTAGTTTACAAACTGTTCAGAGTCCCTCTTTCTCCATAAGTTGATTGTATTTTGTGCAGAAGACAGAAAAAAAAACTCCAAAYGCTGGGAATGTTTTAATAATGAGGACTGACAGGAGTTATTGATCACTCTGTTTTTGAAACACCAGCGAGGCCAGACGCTGAGCGAGGACCGCTGCACACGGTCGTGTCACGTCTGCAGGAAGGTCTGAGCTCATTTCAGGCAGAAATGAGGGAGTTTTCCTGACTTTATGGTGAGTTTGTTGTATTTAAGCGGTGATTGTTTGCAGTAAATCAAATGTGCTCCGGCTGGTTTGTAAAATAGTGTAAGGTTGAAGCGGTGAAGGCTGTTAACGAGGACAGTTTGCAGATGTAACGAACGCTCCCGCGGTGCTGAGTGACAGCACAGCTCCTTCTGCCTGAAGCTTCCTGCGAGTCAGATTTATCTCCACCAGCTGAAGTTTGCTACAAATAAAGCATCGCTGTCACTCATGGAGACACTTTGTGAGCCACGTTAACATGAAGAAAAATAAACTGTCTTTAACGATTTTTAATTTATGACTTTTTGCAGGTTAAGTTATCTAGATTGCAACAGACATCAGCGTACGTCTGAGTTTATTGGTGCCTTTAAAGATAAATTAATATTAATACTAAATATAAAATATGAGAATTCAACAAACTATATTAATGTTTGTTGTGACTGTAGATTGTTTACAGAGTAAGTATGTACATTTCTGAGTTTCTTAATTAGCAGCAACTTTTAGCTTAAGTTTTAGCTAGCATTTTTAGCTTTCATAAATTATTTTACTAGTCCTAGCTTCTATCAAGCATTTTGTTACTTTTACAGTAACTCTAGCCTTTAGCTACTTTTAGCTTTCAGCTACCATTATGATACTTTTGGTATCTAGCAAGCCTTTTTTTATTTTTAGCCGCTGTAACCTTTTGCTGTTTTGGTTTGATGTCTTAATACTTTTTGCTTCTAGCAAGATTTTGTTACTCTTAGCTTAGCTTAAAGCTAGCTTTTGGTACTTTTACCTTTGAACTAGTCTTTGGATACGTTTAGCTTTCAGCTAGCCTTCAAAACTTTCAGCAATATTTTTACTATGCATAGCTTCTACCAAGCATTTTGTTACTTTTGCATTAAATCTAGCCTTTAGCTACTTTTAACTTTCAGCTAAAATTAAAATTCTAATACTTTTGGCATCTAGCAAGTCTTTTGTTATTTTTAGCCYCTGTGTAGCCTTTTGATATTTTGGTTTCATGTAGTCTTTTAATACTTTTTGCTTCTAGCAAGCTTTTTGTTACTCTTAGCTTAAAGGTAGCCTTTCAATAATTTTAGCTTAAAGCTAGCTTTTGGTACTTTTACCTTTTAACTAGTCTTCAGGTATTTTTATCTTTTAGCTAGGCTTTTAAACTTTTAGCAATGTTTTTACTACGCATAGCTTAGCAAGAATTTCGTTACTTTTGCAGTAAGCCTTTAGCTACTTTTAGCTTTCAGCTATTTTTATTACTTCTAGCTTCTATGCAAGCTTTTTTTATTTTTAGCTTAAAAGTAATCTTTTGATACTTTTAGCTTCTAGCATGTTTTTTTGGATACTTTTAGCTTAAGTATCTTTTTGCTACTCTTAGCTTTCAGCTAGCTTTTTGCTGCTTTTAGCTTCCAACTAGACTTTTGATCATTTTTGCTCAACTTTTATCTGCTGAATTTTGTCTCCATCAGGAGTTTAGTTCATATTCAAACTATAACATCCSCTAAAATCACCTTAAAAAAAACAGGAAAATCTTTTTATACGACATAAACGACAGAACTCATTTGTAATTTGTTTTGTTTTGTTTTTTTAAGCGACAGATTGTGAAACTCATTAAATCTAAACAGATGAGCTGAAAAATCTGATTTTTTACATAAATATGATGTGAAAAATGGCGACATTTGTTCAGGTGAAAAGAAGAATCCTCCTTTTAAAGAGGAGTTGCAGGACTTGGGCCTGAATGCGCTCCAGAGGAAAACAGATCTAAGCTGTAAGGTGACCAGATGAGGAAGAGGAGGAAGAGAAGAAACACAGCATCTCTGTGTCTCCTCTTCCTCTGCCTTCATCCTGTCCTCCGTGTCGCCCTACGACTTCCAGAAAGCAAAAGCGTCATTAAGAGCGCCACCCAATCCTCGCTGGCAGGCCTTCAAAGCTGTGGCACCAACTTGAGCTGAAGATGAAGAGGCAGCTCGACGTTTAGATAATCCACGGCAGGTTTATTATCTGCTTTAACACAAACTAATTGTGACACATTATTATTATTATTTATTAAATCACGAGGCTTCGTGAGCAGAACAGAATTTTGTTGCTATTTTCAGACCCTGTAACCGAACACGACAGCTTGTTTGTTTTTAAGAGTTTGGGGTTTAGACGAGAGGAAGGCAAATTAAAATGTTTCAGGTCTGTTTTTAAGGGGGGGAAATGGAAAGCTGATCATAAATGTTCCATTAACTCTTTGGGAATCACTTCATTTTGAAGTTCTGACCCTTTGTGTTTCCCTCCATGGTCAGCAGAGTTCGTAGCCATGATGATGATGATGATGATGATGATGATGATGATGGGAAACTGAGACCCTGTGGTTGGGAACCAGAGCCGGTCACAGAACACCCTGATAAAATTCCCGACGCCCAACATTCCTTTAGTTTCCCACTCCCCTCCACTCTGCCCTGATATCTGATCCGGACGAGGCGTTCAGGTTTCAGTTTTTACAGCTTTAGCCAGACTTTACCTCCATTCTCTCATTTTTTTCAACTCTTCCTCCTCCTCATCCTCCTGGACTAATGGTTTAATTGACCACTTTACGAAACACTGTCAAACTGTTTAGGATCTCCTCACGAGGGCATCTCTGGGTTTTTGTCTCCAACAAGCTGTTGATGTTTTCAGCTCCAGAAGGAATCAACCCAAAGTGATGCAACAAGTTWGATGTTTTTGTTTCTGGTAGAGCTGCATAAATAAAGAGCCTGGATTCAGGCTTATTTCCAAACAGCTCCTTCATCTCATCTTGATGAAGATGAGCAGCAGGTGTTCCTCTGGTAGCCCTCCTTTCTTTCCCAGATTCAGTCTTTGATTCACTTCCTTTCTTTTCTTCGGATTTTTGGATTTTACGGTGCAGAAAATTATAACCTGTCAGCTCATTAACTCCAACACGACTCCTAAATTAAAGGGAAGAACCAGGGTCGAGTCCAGAACCGGTTTTAGCTCTTACCGTTAGCAGCGATGCTAACGCCTGCAACTGAGTTAGACTAACTTGAGAACACTAAGCTAAAGTTTTGTTTTTTATTCGTATTTATTTTAGAGTACAATGCATTTGAGCAGAAAATATGTTAATGTTGGAAAGTTTTATTATATTCAGGTAAATGTGCAAAGCTATGTTGTGAACAATAAACTGTAACCCCTTCAGTCATTTAAGACAGTGGTTCCCAAACTTTTTATCTTCTGACCCACAAAATATCCATGGCTTAAACTTGTGACCCCAAATATTACTGGTCTGAGTACA
>NW_013952404.1:476951-478100 GCF_001266775.1 Austrofundulus limnaeus | reverse complement strand
ACCTCACTCCTTTGTAACAACTAAGGCAAAAATGTAATTAACTCAGAAAATCTTTTCAGGACCCCACCTTGATGTTTCGGGACCCCACTTTGGGTCCCGACCCCAACTTTGGGAAACACTGATTTAAGCTACCAATCCCTGTTTAAAAATAACGTGTTAAATACATGGGTTGCAATTATTTTTTTAATTAGGCTTTTAGTTATGAGCCATCTTGTCATAAAGACACAAGTTTCTGTTTAACATGAAAAATAACATCAGTTTGATGCATTAATTTTATGAAATGAAATGATTTTAGCACCAATTCCCACAGAGCAACAATCTTAATATCTCATGTGAAACAGGACCAGGAAGTCAGTTTTATGGAAGCCAAACAAGGAAGGGGTGAAAAAATAGACTAAATTAAATAACAATCTCTGAAAAAAAAAATAAAGAAAAAAAATCCAGACAGACCTGATGACAAATTACCCCGCTTCCATCAAATGAGATGTTTGACGTGTCACCGCTTCCAAACATGTTATAAAAGATGTCATCAAATCAAACAGGAAGAAAAACCTGCAGATAAAACATCCTCTCTGAGTGATGATGGCAGCGTCTGATTATACCCTGATGAATTATCAGAGCCCAGTTTTTTTTTAAACGTTACAATAATAAATGTTTTCTGGAAGAAAGAACGAAGAATCAATCCTGACAAGACTTCACCTCCCTGAAACAAAATGTTTATTTTTTTTTTTAAATAGTGTTCATAAAGAGACCCTCCCCTCCAGGTCCCCACCTCCCATCAGCTCCCATCAAAGCCAGAAACCCTCAGAAATGTATTTTCTAAATTATACAATAAATAAATAATTTCACTTTATTAAATTTTTAGAAATAGCTGAAGCAAACGGACAAACAAAGCCTCCTTTTCTGCATTATTATTATTTTTTTGTAAACAATGTGTGCAGAAATCAAGCGTGCCCAACGCGCACGAGACAAAAGCTTTTATTCTAGAGGCTTTATTTAAAAAAATAAATAAAAGAAAATAAAAATTCCGGCAGATCTTTTCATTGCATTCAGTCAAACACACAACAGCTGCTTCTGCGTCTAAAAAAATGAGGGGATGCAGACAAAGCGGGCTGCCCCTCTCTCTCTCTCTCACACACACACACACAC
>NW_013952404.1:466708-476616 GCF_001266775.1 Austrofundulus limnaeus | reverse complement strand
ACACACACACACACACACACACACACACACACACACACACACACACACACATGCACGCCACAGGAACACTTTCATTCTCCACAGTGAACCACGCGGAGCTCAAATACAATAAATTAAAATTAAAATGAATTCAATTAAATCCGGAAAAAAAGGGACTCTACGCTGCGTAAAAAAGCCTCATCAGCCGGGCGCACATCTGGATCACACGCCTCTGGCCAGCTGGTCAACACACACACATGCACACACATGCACGCACACGCACGACCAGATGAGCCCCCCCCCCCCCAATTGATCCGCTAATTACGCGCTCCCTCCGCTCCTCTGTAGCGGAACTCGTATTAATAGTAATAGTAAAGAAAGGGTCCGGTGACGCCTTCACTGACGCATCGGATTTTCCATTAACTCCGTGCCGCGAAAGGCAGCGCGCGCGACACAGATGACCAGGAACGCTCCTTTAACTTCACAGAGGAGAAGCGTCCATTGTGCACCCAAAAATAAAAAAATAAAATAAAAATAAAAACAGAAAGTTTGGAGCATCATGCAAGACAAAAACGCACTCACCCCTATAATGTTCTCACACACACACACACGTGCACGCGCGCGCACTCTTTACCTTCATCTCCTCGTTGATTTCCCGCTTCACCGGGTGAGCTGGTTTGCGGCTCCTCTTATTTTCCGGAGGTCTGCCCTCTTTTTCCGTCTCTGCCATATTTTCTCTGCGATACTTCTGTCAATATTTGCGGTGAGGAGGGGAGAGGTGCGCGTGTGTGAGACAGAAAGAGAGAGAGAGGAGAGAGAGAGAGAGAGAGAGATGCAGCTGTTTACAGCCGCCACACAGCGGGGGTCTCGGAGCTTTTCAGCGGCCCGTGTGACGCCGGTGATGCCGCCCAGGGCTCGCGGTGCCCGGCCAAGTCAGCCATCTTCTGCCCCCCACCTCACCCCTCCGTCTCCTCCGCGGTCCGCGCGCCAGTAAGTGAGCAGCAGCCTCCTCCGCGAGTCAAAGGAGAGGTTGAGTGAGGGGAGAGAACGAGACGGGGGGGAGGGGCGTCCTCTGAAACATTATATGACGCGGTGGTGATCAGAGGAGTTCTCGGTTTCCCGTGGAGCGCAGACCTGCAAACAGGTGCTGCTGCTGCTGCTGCTGCTGCTGCTGGCTGCTACTGCTGCTGCTGCTGCTGCTGCTGCTGGCTGCTGCTACTGCTGCTGCTGCAGATTTATAAGTCTGTCTCAGAGTTTATCCTCGTAGGAAATATTTACTTTTATACTTTGATTTGTAGATTCAGGTGATTTGTTTCACATTTAAATTGCAAGTTACCAGCGGTGGGCACATTTCCCCCTAAAGCAGTGTTTCCCAAAGTTGGGGTCGGGACCCAAAGTGGGGTCCCGAAAAATCAAGGTGGGGTCCTGAAAAGATTTTTGGAATTAATGACATTTTTTGCCTTAGTTGTTACAAAGGAGTGAGGTTAGTGTATTTAAAATGGATAAATGTAGTATAAAAATATTGTTACTATTACTATTGTTTAGTTGACCTGATACAAATGTTTATCATTCAAAACTAGCTGGGGGCACAGGTCTCTGCTACTGTTATTTTGTGGGTCAAAAGCTGAAAAGTTTGGGAACCACTGCACTTTGGAATGGGTCATGAAGCACCTTGGATAATCTCCAGAAATCAATTTAAAGGGTAATAAAATAATTGCTGATGTAATATTTTCCCTATAACTATTACAAAAACACAAAATAAGTATAAATAAGTGTTTATATTTGTGTACAAGCTGTTTAGATCGTCAAAAAGCCTGTGTTTTTAGGGTTATTAACAAAGTTTGTGTACTCAGACCAGTAATATTTGGGGTCACAAATTTTTGCCTTGGATATTTTGTGGGTCAGAAGATAAAAAGTTTGGGAACCACTGCCCTAAAGCACTAATAGAGGAACTAATTTATTGGTTAGTGCTTTTGCTCATTTTAGAATTTTATTAGCACTTGCTAAATTTATGGGCTGAATTTAGAGACACTAACTGAGGTCTTTAAATGTTTTTTTATTGATCAACATCAGGGTGAAACACATTTTGTTCATATGTGTCACTTGAATAATGTTCATGGGTTGACCGGGTTATTTTATGCTTTAGAATTAGCTTTCGCTAATTTTTTTCAGTGCGTTAGCGCTTTATGGACCTAAATATTTGAGATAGTGCTTTAGAGCTAGTGGAACTAATTTTTAGATTAGTGCTGCCCACTGCAAATTACATAAAACCAATGGTAGGCACAATTTAAACACTAAACAAGAATCTTAGACCAGTTAATGCTGATACAAAACAGGAAAAATGATGACTGCAAAATGACTGTCACTGGCTGTCACAACTTGTTGTTAGTTTTCTATTGGTTTAATTTGAAGATGGGTGGGATCATCTGTGGCAAACTGGCCATTCCACACCAGCGTTATATCTGTCTCAGTTTAGCCCTTTCAGAATAAAAGCATTTTTTGATCATGTTGGTTTTTTTTATAAATACTATTTGAAGTTAGTCAAACAACAAATAGAAAATACTTTCTCAGTTTTATACATCGATTTTTGCCTTTTTATATAAATATTGTTATTTTTTAAATTGTTTTTGATGCTTTTAGTTTGAAGTTTAGCTGCTACATGCTACACTGTGTTCAGAACTGCTTTTAAGATGGGATAGTTTTTATTTAATTCGAGGTAAATGGCATAAAATAGAAGTTTACATTTGTGACTTTTTTGTGGACCTAATGGTTTTCCAAGTTAGCAAAAAAAAATGGGATGCATTTAACATTAAATGTCTTATCAGAACTGTCACAGTTGTGGAGGAATTGGACCAAGGCATGCAGGCAGACTAAAGAGAATTAAAACCTTATTTAACCTCTCTAAAAAAAAAAAAGTAAAGCAATTTACACATTTCACTTTAAAGACAATGTGTAAATTACATTTACTCATCTTGGTTTTCTGAAACCAGTCGACATAATTTAACATAACTTACCTAATTTCCCTCTGGGATCAAAACAGTATTTTTCAATGGAATTGAATTGAACTTGGTTAAGTAAATTCAACACTTATTTTTAGAGTGCTAATGACATAGCAGCAAACTCACAAAACCAACTGCAGAAGAACCAAACCTGCCCTGAGGAATGCATAATGCTGAACAACTAAAGGAACTGGGGTTGATGGGAGAAGTGGAYGTGGTGGCTGAAACTGGGAGCAGGTGTAGGTGGGCGCAGTTTGGATAATAATCATCCATTCAGGTGTTAAATTGTGTACATTCATTAAAAAACAAATATGCATGCTTGGTTTCAGATTTATATTTAAACCTACAATAGCTGAATAAGTGCAAACAATAAATCAGTGGCTGTTTTTAAATAGCAGCAGGTTGTTTGATTTACAACAAACAATAAAGCCAATGCTTTTCTAAGATAATATCACTAATGTCATGATTCTGTGTACAAATAAAAAAATGGTAGTTTGGTTTAATTATTATTTATTTTAATTCTCATTTATTATGTAAACAGTTTGTAATTCAGCGAAACTAAATAAATAAAAAGGTGTAATGGTTGGTTTTGTTACTTAAGACTGACAATAAAAACAAACAGTAAAAATAGATCTGCCTGATTTATGACTCAGTTTTACAGTGTTCATTTTTGTTTAATCAAAAATAATGATTCAAGAAAACAACTTAATGATATTTAAGGTTCATTTTTGTTCAGTCATAAGCCACTCTGTGTTATAGACTTCTTGTTTGTTGGAATTTGGAGAAAAAATCTGACAATATTCTCTATTTTAATTTAGCTAGCTAGCTAACTGTAGCTTGCTAGTGGCTACGTTAATTTRTACAAACAATATTTTTACTTACATCACAAATGTTCATATTCCGACACTGTGTTACTGAAACAGGAAACATTTTCATATCTAAATTTAAAAAAAAAAAACTATTTTAAAATTCGTGTTTCCGTCGGAAGTGAAACGGCTTGACGTAGGTTGTTACGTTTTTAAAAATGGCGGCGCCCTGTGTCGGGTTTTGTACAACCTGTAGTTGACATCGTTCAAATGTCATGTGTTTTAACGTAACGCGGGTTAGTTTTTGTGTGGCAGCGAGCGCGATGTGTTGACTCGTTTTTTTTTAAACGCGACGTCCCGTTGAGGTGTTTCAAAGGTCGAGGAGGAAAAGGAAATCAAACATGTTTTCAGCTTCGTGGTCGCGCCTGTCCCGTTTGTCTGCGTCGACCACCCGAGGAGGAGGAGGAGGAGGACGGAGAAGTCTGAGTTTGTTCTCCAGCTCCGAGTCCTCCAGCTGGAGCAAGGTGGTGTCGGATGCGGAGAAGATCGTGGGTTATCCGACCTCCTTTATGAGTCTGCGGTGTCTGCTCAGTGACGAGCTCAGCAATGTGGCCATGCACGTCCGCAAGCTGGCCGGGACCCAGCATCCCTTACTCAACACTGCCAGGTAACAACCATAAAGCTTGAAATGTGTCCTTTTATCTTTAGAACGCACACCATGACCGGGTTTTACTTTACTGTTTACCAACAAAGCCTCAATAATGTATATAAACACTTGTAAATCATAGGTTCTTCTCATGGCGCTTGTCATGACGTCACTTTTAAGCGCCAAACACAAAAAGGCAACAACAGATGACACATTCCAGACAGTTAAAACTAAAAAACATACAAAGATAACAWTATTTGACAAACATACACGTTTTTGTTCATACAAGAGCTACCAGCCGAAAGCTTGGCATTACAGTTTAGCTGATTATGTCTTTAGAAATAATCTTTTTGGTGTTAAAATCCTATTATCTSTTTGTCACTTTGTGTGATTTGGAGTAATTCATAACTGCAACTAAATAAGTGGGAACAAACTGCCTTTGTGTCACGCTGCTTGGTAGAGATGAAATATAGGATTAAATCAGCCGAGTGCTTTATGAAAATAGCTGCTAGGCTGCTCTTGTTGCATGTTTATATCTGTTCTGTCACACAGGTCAGGATTACGGTTGCGTTTGACCCCACCTGCAGATCTGTTCGTGCTATCCTCTTTCATCTCACTGTCTCTCCGTCAGGACAAACAACAGCTCAACACAAATCGATAGCTTATTTGTTTGTTTTCTTTTTAGTACAATTTTAGCAGCTGCCGTTCGAACGCAAACAATTTTTATGCACTTCTGGTCTCGAGACTTTAGTTCGGGATTATTTAAATGGATTGCCAACGTGGACGGAGGGTTTTAAGGATTTGAAGTATTTTATCTTGGAGGAGGAGATTTGGTTTGAAAATGTAATGAGCTTGAGAGGGACA
This sequence comes from Austrofundulus limnaeus, assembly GCF_001266775.1. NCBI lineage: Eukaryota > Metazoa > Chordata > Actinopteri > Cyprinodontiformes > Rivulidae > Austrofundulus > Austrofundulus limnaeus. The sequence continues at coordinate 471,322 of NW_013952404.1, read as the reverse complement.
TCAGATTATCGGAGGTTCAAGCTCGGATTAGGATATTGGTTTAGTCCAGTAATGTGTCACTGTTAACTATCTTTAAGTGTTTGTTAACTTTAACAAATTATTAATGTAGCTGTCATTTGTGAGTTGATGATTTAATTATGAAGCTGGTTTAGTTACTGTTTGTAAAATAAACAAAACAGAAGGAATAAAAAGAGAAGCATCTATCTATCTATCTATCTATCTATCTATCTATCTATCTATCTATCTATCTATCTATCTATCTATTCAACTTAAATGTAGGATTGTCTAATTATGCAGTACTGTACAAATGTTTTGAACAAAACTTTGTTTTTTATTCACATTTTCCTTCCAAGGATCCCGACTTTCTTCTAATCTTTCACATTTCTCCAGGTTTTCTATAAGTTTTTCAGTTTGTCTTTGAACTTTAACTTCTTTTTTCCCTTGTTTTATGTCCGTTTTTGTAAAAGACAATTATTGTAAAATAAGAAAAAGGACAAAAAWGATCTTTATCCGATGTACAAATTCATGTTTTTAAGAAACAAGGGGGAAAATCCATCAAATATTGACTACAAAACTTGGGAGACGCATCATTTTTCAGCCGATGTCATATTTTTCTGCAGGTTAAACTGTGTTTCTGACCAGAACTGATTCAGAACTCATCATTTGACCAGTTAAGTGCATTGACCAGTTTGATTCATCTTCAAGACTCCATTTTTGTTCAAGTTGTTTTAAAGTTCCCAAAAGGAAAACATTAAGTCTTCGGTTTCATTTTCAGAAAAGATTATTTCGTGTTTCTGTAGCTTTTATTGGTTTCAGCTTCCAAAATGTCACCGGAATCCGACAGAGTTGTCGGAGCGTTCTCGTGTTTCGTCAAAATAAATCACAAACTTTGAGAACCAAAGTGAGAGAACTGGAAGTCAGAGTCCTCGAACCGATCCTGTCGTGTGGACGAGAATGGAAAGAGGAACCCAAGGGTGTAATAACCTATACGCCTAAATCTGATATGACAATCCATTTGGGTGTTGTGGCAGTGGGGGCTGCAGACCTCTCGACGGACGATCTGAGTCCTCGCTGTCAGCTCAGGTTGGCTGGTTCGGATTTCCCTCCGTGTCTCGGCCTCAGAGACGCACCGGCAGATAAAAATATCCACAATAGCAGACAGGCAGACCCTCGTGGAGTCCGGTTTCAGTTCTTCTTCTCCTTTCATTCTCAAAAAACTGCTGCTCAGCTAACTTTGCCCCCAAAGTGTGGAGTTACAAAAGAGGAAACTTTTTTTCCCCTTAAAGATAGTCCTTGAGAGTCGAGAATCTACTTCTGCTGGTTTGAACTTCTTTTTTATCAAATTATTTTATCAATAAGGAGGTGTAATTTGTTTTAATCTCAACTTCAGACAAGAGTGGAGCTTTAAAAACTGGAATAAAGAGTAGACAAATCTGACTAAATAATCCCAGTTTGAGGCCAAAGTCAAAAAGAACTGAGGAAACAAACCCACAAAGCAGAGAGGTGCAGGTCAGACCTGGTGTCAAGCTGGCACTGCTGGCGTGGCACGTGGTTTGGCAACCGGATGTGGGCCAGGTCTGGCAATGATGGCACTGTTTTTAAGATGGCATGCCACAACTGGCCTGGTTGTGGTTTGGCTTATGTGGCCCAAATTTATCATTGCCACAACTGGCCCAGTTGTAGTTTCGCTTATGTGGCCCAAACTTGTCAGTGCCAAACCTGGCCCAGTTGTAGTTTGGTTTATGTGGCCCAAATATGTTATTGCCACAACTGGCCCAGTTGTAATTTGGCTTATGTAACCCAAATTTGTCAGTGCCAAACCTAGCCCAGCGGTGTTTTGGTGTATGTTGCCCAAATCTGTCAGTGCCACAAATATGGTACTGGTACTGAATGGTACTGAACTTATAGAGCGCTTTTCAAGTCCCTCCGGACCCCCAAAGCGCTTTACACTAACAGACATTCACCCATTCACACTCACATTCACACACTGATGATGGCAAACTACACTGTAGCCACAGCTGCCCTGGGGCACACTGACAGAGGTGTAACCTAACCATAGTTAGGTTATGGTTTGGAGTATGTGGCCTAAATCTGTCAGTGCCAAACCTGACCCAGTTGTAGTTTGGCTTATGTGGCCCAAATTTGTCAGTGCCACAACTGGCCCAGTTGTAGTTTGGTTTATGTGGGCTAAATTTGTCAATGCCACAACTGGCCCTGTGGTGGTTTAGTTTATTTGGCCTAAGTCTGTCAATCCCACAGCTAACCTAGTTTTGGTTTATGTGTGCCAGATCTGTCAATTTACCTGAATCTGTCAATACCACAACTGGCCCTGTTGTGATTTATTTGACCCAAAATTTTCAGTGCCATAACTGGCCTTGTTGTGGTTTGCTCTATGTGGCCCCAATTTGGTAATGCCACAATTGGCCCAGTTGTAGTTTGTATTATGTGGCCCAAATCTGTCAATGCCATAACTGGCCCGGTTRTAATTTATTTGACCCAAAATTTTCAATGTCATAACTGGCCTTGTTGTGTTTTATTCTATGTGACCCCAATTTGGTAATGCCACAACTGGCCCTGTATATAATCCAGGCCCAGTTGTTGCTTGGTTTATATGGTGCTGGCCCATGCATGTCTGGGCTGAGTGTTGTATTTTGTGGGCCAGAACTTTCCCAGACACGTTTTGCTACATGGAGAGAAATCTGTACAAAGATTTGTCAACAAATAAAGAAGTTGTTTGTGCAATAACTTAAAAATACATATATTTGTTGTTTCTCTGGTGTAAAGTTTCAATTCTCCCTTCAAAAATCAAATTAAATTCTTTATTTAAATATCCAAATTTCTGTAAACAGTTTTGTTAAAGGTGAGCTTTCAGAACCTCAGGTGTTTTTTGTTGCGTTACTGCAGTATTTAAATAAATACAGTATTTTTATCCTGAAAACTGTAAGAAAAACATTTGGTCGATATTCCGAACGCATGGTTTTTAACTTGTGTCGGCTGAGTGCAGCAGAGGTGTTTTTTTTTTTTTTTTTTTTTTTTCAGAAGTTTTGCTCATTTATTCATTCATAACTTAGAAAAAGGTGTCGGATCGATGGACGTGAGGCTGAACATCTGCATGCGTTAACTGCAGCTCTGATATCCTGAACTCCTGTGATTGCAGAGCAGAGGGCGTGGTGACCCGTTCACAACCCTTAAAGAAATGACAGCAGCATATTTCTCTCCTCCTGCTGTGGTCCCCCTCGCCATCCCTTTTCTCCATGCCCCCCCCCCTTTTTTTTTTTTGTTTTGTGCTGGAGGGTGACTGTGACTGATTGATGTGTGCCGCTGTGCTCGGTGACATAAATATTAATCACAAGGCTCACCTGGACCATCCCAGGAACACCACAGATCCTGTCTTTTTTTCTTTTTTTTTCCCGCTCTCTGCTGGTTCTGCAGGTCTCTCCAACAACTATTTTCCCATTGAGTGAAAATTTTACAGTGACTATAAATATTTCTCATGAGCTGTAATGAAAGAGACCGACAAAACGTCAGCCGGATTGTAAATTTCATTTGTTTTATGTGACAAGTTTGGGGTTTTTTCTTCAGAAACAAAGCTTTTTGTCATTTTGTTTTCAAGAAACACCGCTAAAGTGTTCGAGTTTTAGTTTAAATAAAAATATCTAATGTAAACCTTCCACCTTCTACCTTTTAATTTTGTTATTAAAGCTTAAAACTATATTTCTATTTAATGATGATAATGAAAGCAGTGTTGTGTGTGATCTCTGGATGTACTCGTTTTGAAGCTTCAGCTCCAGAATGATTTTTGTTTTTTCTCGATCATCTTTTTGTGAATTTCCATTTCCTCCTCCTCCTCCTCTTCACATCCAGGCTCTGTGTCTGGTTCCTCCACCCCCTACTTGCTGTGCAGGGGTGGGTCAGAGAGGGGTGGCGGCGGTGGGGTGTTGAGGCCCACGTCTGGGCATCGAGCGGAGGAGAGAAGGGGGGGTATGGGGGGGGCGTGACCGCTTGTCTCCTCCGGAGCTCCTAACGAGACCGTGATTCATGGCGCGAGGGACTCACATCGGGACGGGATTAGAGGTGCTGTGTCTAACTGCTCCCCAGAGAGAGGAAAGAGATATTTAATCTGCCCACCATCCAAGCTGCGGCTACCACAGGGCGCTGCCTGCACGCTCTCTCACAAGGTGGGAATACCCCCACCACCACCACCTTTACCCCCCACCTCCTCTAAAAACCACAGTCCTGCAGCAAAACAGATCAAATATCAGGGCTGCGTATTGTCGAGGTTTTGGTGGTGTGATACAAATCACAACACGGGGGTCACGATATATTGCGATACAGAAAGCAAGGCGATATACTGTATTGCCATTTTTTTATTATCTCTCCAAATATGTTCAGATTTCTCCTGCCTTACTGTCAATAAAAATCCCAATGCTGAAGGGTCTGTGTACCTTTTTTTTTTTTTTGGTTGGATTTTTTGTTTTAAAAAACAGATATTGAAAAAAAAAAAACCTCCGGAGCCCGTCCGGTGACTTGGAATAAATTTTTTTTCACGTGGCCACGAGATAATGCATGCCCACGCAACTAGTTAAAGACAAAACAATACAGGATATATATATA
>NW_013952404.1:465450-466673 GCF_001266775.1 Austrofundulus limnaeus | reverse complement strand
TATATAATCTGACTCTAATATGTCTGTTGCTGCTCAAAATTAGCCCATTAATTACCATGTGCACACACGTTATTATCTCGTGGCCACATGAAAAAAAATTTTTTATTCCATGTCACCGGACGGGCTCCGTAAAACACAGATGGTTATTCTACTTTCATTTTATATTCCCAAAACGTAAAACCAATTTGTCTTTTGGAAGTTTAACACTGTCCTTAAGGCAACTCAATACTAACAGCTGACATCTGTTTAAAAATTAAAAAAACAAAGTTAGCTAGCATTTGTTACAGCTTTCTGATTAGCTAGTTAGAAAGCAAAATGTCTTTATTAATCCCATCATCAGACCATTTAAAGTGGCGCTAGTTAAAATTATTTTTTTAAAGAATTGACCTAGACTAGATCAGTGTATTGGCAAGAAATGGATCACGATATGATTTGATATATCGCGATACTGCAAGGAAGGCGATATATTGCTGATTTGATTAAATTCAGTTTATTTTTATGCAATCAGAAGAACACTGAACAACAGTGAGAATGGCTTTTGTGTTTAACATGTCTTCTTATAGGATCCATCCATTAAGCTGTAATTAAAATAGATGTGGTGCTTTTGAGAATCAATACAGTATCAGGAAAAGAAATATCGCGATATTTCAGTGTATCGATATTTTCTTACAACCCTAAACTAGACTAGATGTATTATTTTTAAAAAACTACAGTCTTTGTATATCGCTGATTCAAATTGTTTCCTGGAGCCTTTTTCCAAGAGGTCCATGATGAGGAACCTGAAACCACAGCTGGCACCACAGAACAGACGGTGGTAAACTTCCAGTTTGAAAAAATTTTAAAGACGAAACATTTTTGGACTATAAAATGTCAAAACAAATAACTAAAACGTACAAAGACCCTGAAGGTCACAACCCAACGACTCTGAGGCCCGTCAGACCACACAGAGAAACTCTAGTTCCAGGAATAAATACACTATATTTGATTTGACTTTTAAAGTGATTTTATGCTGTTTCCTGCTTCTTGTCTCTAGATGTATAAATCAGCAAATGTTTAAAACTGTTCTGATGTTTTGTTGCAGAGGCTTCGTCTCCGACAACAGGAACAACCTCCAGATGAGAGGACTGATCGTCCTGCTTCTGTCCAAAACCGCCGGGCCGAGCAGCGCCGCCTTCGACCTGCCCACTCAGGACGTGGTCAGCGGCATCTACCCCAGGTAACCC